>NC_136511.1:48483822-48493822 GCF_053919585.1 Euprymna scolopes | reverse complement strand
CAAGGCAAGACGATCCCGCGTGTGCGAGCACTAATATACAGATGTGAGTTAATTTACGTAGTATGTTCTTGTGCTTATTTAAATGTGTGTGTTTTTTTGTTTGTTTGTCTGTTTTTTGCTTTTTTTTAATAAATCGCATCTTTTGTATGGGCTTTTTTAAAATGAAGATTTTAGGTTAATTTTATCAAGATATTTCAACTTCTATGTGCATATATATTCTCATAAACAACCCGCCTATCAACCAGGCTCAATCCGTGGGAGCGATTACGCTTAAGCGCTTTTAAAGGATTTTAATAAACTATTTCAATAAATTCATTGAACGCAGTTTTTTTAATTCATTAATCGCTTGAAGACGACTTGTGGAACTCGAAAACCTCGCGGCTGTGGTTAATTTCTTTTTACACTCGCACGGAACGTTTCAACAATGGCCAGCCAAAAGGAAAAAGATGAATTGCAAGAAAAACAGGGATTATCCACGTTGTTTAAGGAAACATGCGTAAGAGAACAAATGCTGCCCAATCAAAATTTATTGTTCGACTGAATCCTCTGAAAAACAATTTACAAAGTCCTTATTCCGCGGAGTTTCAAAGAATACTATTATTGCTATTCTTCTCATCAGAGGACATAAAGAAATCAGCAAATTATATTTGTAGCAATGCTAGAATTTGTTGGTTATGGTATTAAGTGAAACGGCAATTTATTATAATCATAAAATACCAAGGAACACAAGTCAACAGATGTTGCATATGCAATATATGTATATATATATATATATATATATATATATATATATATATATATATATATATAAATATATATATATATATATATATATATATATATATATATTTATTTATTTATTTATAAACAAACCGCGCATAATATTTCAGCTGGTATGAAAATTTTTTCAAGGTAATCCGAAAGACAAAAATAGTACTTTAGAGAGAATGGAGTCCAAAATTAAATGCGAGTATATTTATCATACAAGTTAATGTAAATCGTAAACAATAATATGCATGAAAAGTATTTATAAAATGCTTACTGAATAGGTGTGGGAGGCTGGTATATGATCGGCACAATAGATTTCCACATAGGGATCAAGGAGTCGGGAGTCGAGAGACGGAGTCGAGAGACGTATTCGGGAGTGAAAGTCGAATATATCAAAGAAGTCGGTCGGAGTCGTCATCTTAGAAATTCTCGGAGTCGGAGTCGGACTTATACCATCCGACTCTGCAACCCTGATTATTACCGTCTGTTCTAGGCTGAAACCGTCTTTCTTATTTTACAATTCATACAGGATAGAACGATAAAATTGTCGCCATAGAAAGGACGACATAATTCCATTTCCGTTTGATGAAAATCATTTCCTTTTTGTTGTTGTTGTTGTTGTTGTTGTTGTTGGATACCATCTTCTAGTTGGTCAGTTGTGTACAAATCCCAAGAGCGATAAGAACCTTAGATTATGTCTAAAAACTCTTCAAAATTAAATTCAAATATCGAAAGGTCACGAGTAGTCACGAACTAATTCATCTTTTTTCAGATATCAAAAAGATAAAGGTAACATTTTTGCTTGTGCAGAAACCAAAACGCATTTTGTTGGAATTATTTTCGTGATTATATCATTTTTTGTGAAGGATTTTTTATACGTTTATATATATTTGCCGCTATTGGACATCTGATACAGTAATTATGCAATTATTGGTAAGTAAAAAAATATGTAAATCACACACACCTACGCAGGTGCACAAACACGAAAGTGACATTGGCTAAAGTGGCTAACGGCAATGAACTGACAACCTGTGTGTGCCAAGTTCGAATCCACGTCGTTTCACGGAAAGACTTAAATTTAGGGACGTAAATAATTTCAACCAGAAAACGAAATTCGATTGTAATATAAATCTATATTAATTGGTAAATAATTCACATCCTCTAAAAAATCACGTGATCATTCCGCTAATACCCAATATCCTTCTCAGTCGTAGACAACTCCCCATATTTCCTCCTATAACACAGAACAAGCTAGGTAACATGCAAATATCCGTGCATGAGGTCGCCAAGCTAATAAAAAACCTAGATTCCAGTAAAGCAACTGGCCCTGATGGCATCCCAATTATAGTGTTAAAAAAGCTTCAACCAGAACTTGCTCCCATACTTACGAAACTATTTAAGCGTTGCCTTAAGGAGAAGTGCTTTCCGACCCCCTGGAAGACCTCATCAGTTTTCCCTGTATTTAAGAATTCAGGTGATAAGTCATCTCCCTCTCAGTACAGACCAATAAGTCTTCTCTGTGTTATGAGTAAGTTGCTGGAATCAATATTAAATAGAGAAATAGTCAACCACCTCAGCAGGAATAACCTTCTTAGTGACACACAATATGGTTTCCGCTCTGCAAGATCTACCGCAGATGTGCTGACGGTTATATCCTACATGATTAGTGAATCTCTTGACAAAGGCTTCCTTTCTAGGGCAATTGCTCTTGACATATCAAAGGCCTTTGACAAAGTATGGCATAAGGGTCTACTTCACAAGATTTCCAGCTACGGTATAACGGGAAATGTTTTCTCAATCAGTAAATCATTTCTCTCCGATAGGCTCATCATCATCATCATCATAGGCCCTTAACGTCGAGGACGACGATTGGCAAGGCGCTTCAGTCTTCTACAGTTCAGGAAGTCTGTGTATTGCTGGCAGGATCTTTTGGCACCAGATCTTATAGCAGCTTGCCATTTATTCTTGACATATCCATAGTAGTTGCCTGAAACGTCAAGCGCCGGGGCAGGGAAGTAGTGGATGAGTGCATGCCCAGAACAGAACATCCACCTCTGGACCCAACATTGCGGACCCCAGCGGAGCACAGGAGTGCGACAGCTGGAGCAGTGGTAGGTTGCCCCGCAGTACCCGCTAACTGGGTGTTGATCCCTGACCGTTGATCGTTCTTGATTCATCCGCTCAGTGATCCGCCATGGGAGACCGGTGGTTGAAAAATATATCAGCTGCGCTCATACCATGACTGCCAACTCCTGCTGCCGAGATGACATTTTGCTATTTGACCACATAGCTGGGGTCTGGATTGGTGTAAGCCAGGGCGTGTCCTCACGCCGGAGGGCCATGCACTCAACACCTCTGGGGCTCCAGACTACTCCGAGATCCCACATACACTTAGCCTGGGGCCGCAAGGTACCCAGTTAAACCGTGATGTACCACGAGGAGGTGGCATGCGAGTCTTGACCAGTGAGACGCTCTAACCACCAGTGGGCAGGGCTTACTAAACTGCCTCCCCTTCACTCTTGCGAGTATAGGTGGCGGTTACAGCTGGAAGCAAGAGGAGCAAAGCACCTGAAAGCCAAGCAGCTAAGCACTCTACACATTCACTAAGCTACAACACTACACGCTCAAAGGCCCTGTGTGCAACACACCACATCACTATAGGCTCATAAGAGTAGTGGTACATGGACAAAAATCGGAGGCCTACAATATAAATGCTGGAGTCCCTCAGGGGTCAATACTGGGCCCAACTCTCTTCCTGATCTACATCAATGACCTCCCTAAACACATACTTAAATCATTCGTTGACATCTATGCTGATGACACGACCATCTACGGCAACACATCAAAGGCTGTAAATGACGAAGTTCTCTCGGATTCTCTCTCCTCTGATCTCGAGCGCGTGGTTCAGTGGGGGAAGATGTGGCTAGTTACCTTTAATGCATCCAAAACCAAACTCCTATCCTTACATCATCAACGCTCTGATCCCCAGCTGGCATCAATTGTGATGGATGGCTCTCGTCTGGGTGAGGCCCCGTGTTTTGACAAGCTTCTGGGTTTGACCTTTACTCCTGATCTGAAATGGAACACGTACATCAAGTCTGTTGCCAAGGTCGCTGGAAAGATGGTGGGATCCTTCTACCGCTCCAGAAGATATCTCACTACTGATGCAATTCTCTATCTATATAAAAGCCAAGTACGGCCAAGGATGGAATACTGTTGCCATATCTGGGCAGGAGCGGCCAAAAACAGCCTATCATGCCTTGACAGAGTATAAAATAGACTTTGTGGTTTAGTGGGGGATGCCCTTTTCTCTACCCTGCAACCCCTCTCACACAGAAGAGACGTTGCGAGCCTATCCTTGTTTTATCGTTATTTTCATGGCAGGTGCTCGTCTGAACTCCAATCCCTGGTCCCCCCTCGCCAATCTTTCACGAAAAACACCCGTCTAGCTGAATCCACTGTGAAAAATTTTCCCCACTCTATATCTGTGCCTAAATCAACACGCGGATTCCATGAGCAAAGCTTCTTTCTTAGAACTGCACGCCTGTGGAACTCTGTTCCGTCTGCCTGCTTCCCTCCGGACTACAACTTGGATGTCTTCAAGTCTAATGTTAACAAATTCCTAATGAACCGCCCCCCTAATTAAACACTTCATAAAATCTCCTCACTAACGTAATGTACTTGCAATAACCCTTATCCCTGAGTGGCTTCCGGGCCTTGATAAGTGGTGATCACTGTGTAAAAAAAAAAAAAAACATTTATGCTGATGACACTACCATCTATGGTAGCACATCTAAGACCGTAAATGACCACGTTCTCTCTGATTCTCCCTCTTCTGTACTTGAGCAAGTGTACAATGGGGAAAGAGGTAGCTTGTTACTTTTAATGCATCTAAAACCAAGATTTTATCTTTACATCATGATCGCTCTGATCTCCATCTGGCATCAATTGAAATGAATGGCTCTCGTCTTGGGGAGGCCTCATGTTTTGACACGCTTCTAGGCTTGACCTTTACTCCTGATCTTAAATGAAACACATTCATTAAATCCGTTGCCAGAGCCGCTGGAAAAATGGTGGAACCTTCTATATATCCAGTAGATATGTCACTGCTGATGCAATTCTCTATCTATATAAGATTAAGGTACGTCCATGGATGGAGTACTGTTGCCACATCTGGGCAAGAGCTGCTAGAAAGGATTTATCCTGCCTTCATAGAGTTCAACATAGATTTCGTAGCCTCGTAGGAGATGTCCTTTTCTCTTCCCTGCAACCTCTTTCTCATAGAAGAGATGTTGCGAGTTTGTCTCTGCTTTATCGTTATTTTCATGGCAAGTGCTCGGCTGAGCTCCAATCTATGCCCCCCTCGCCAAACTTTCACAAGAAACACCCGTCTAGCCGAAAACACTATCACTAATTTCCCCCACTCTTTATCTGTGCCTAAACCTAAACGTAGATTTCTAGAACAAACCTTCTTTCTTAGAACTGCACGCCCGTGGAATTATTTTCCGTTTTCCGACTTTCCAGCTGACTACAAAATGGTTGTCTTCAAGTCTAACGTATGCAAGTTTTTGATGGACCGTTCCATATAAGTTAACAAATTTACCGAATTTCCATTATTAACGATTACTATATTGTCCAATTTCTACTGTACACTCTTTAACCTTACAATAAAATGGCCTCTTGGCCTTGATAAGTGGTGGTGCCTATGTACAAAAAGAAAAGATGTTCTTAATAGAAAGATATCGAAGAAAGAATGCCATGAAAATTATCATTAATGATGTTCAACGACAACACACTAACAGTTGTCTAATATTTTGCATGAAGTTCGATTTAAAAGCATCCAACACTTGCCAGAAAACGGAAGCAATGTCGCACAAACAATAGGTGACCGTTGAACTAGAAATATTGATGAGTGGGAAAAAGTATGCTTTAAATAATATGTTTAATTGAATAAACAAATTTTCGATAATTTTGCGAATTGTGTTGTAAAATCATTAGCGGAGAAAGAACGTAAAGTAAAAGAAAATATTTGAATGGACGGAAGAGAGAAAAATTGATCGTAAATTCACAGTAGATTTACTCTACACGGATTCTATTACGAAAGTATTTGGCTTTGCCATCAAACATGTATCTACACACGTCTTTCTCATACGATACCATTACACACACACACACACACACACACACACACATATATATATATGTGTGTGTGTGTGTGTGTGTGTGTGTGTGTGTGTGTGTGTGTGTGTGTGTGTCTGCAATAGAATAAGTATGGAAATCGATCGACGCAGGGGATAAAAAGTGAAGCAAGGGAAATCCGTTTTTGAAATAGGGATAGGAGAATATAATCAAAAAGACAGGCACATAACATCTGTTGGTTAATGTCAAGTTTAAAGGATATATATAAGTTTTCATCTATTACACATACACACACACACATATATATGATTATAGTTTAAAAAATATCTTTTAAAAACAATATATATATATTTATATATATATACATATATATATCTGTAGAAATACACTTTTCTTATTATATATCAATCCTTATATAAGAAGCTCAATGTGAATGCAGAGCAATATATAGAATAAATGACAAAAATGTATATTCCAAAATTCATGATGTTGACAATCTTATAGTTAATTCCTTTAAAGCAGTCGATTTATACAATCCTTGTCAGTATCTGTTTCATAGCGCAAAATCAATCACTTAATTATGATATCACTTAGTGAATCTATCATGCCCTTAACTCATACGAAGGAATAGCAACAATCAATCTGTCAATATATATATATATATATATATATATATATATACATTGTATTAACAAAACTAAGACTTCAAAGAAATAATTGATAGCAACCAAAAGTGTATTTCATTGTTAGTTACAATTGTTTCAAGACTAATTGGACAAATTCAAACATTATTGCGTTTGAAATTTTTCACATAACAAGCCTCTCTTCAGACGTATTGAATAAAAACACTTTAACAATAGAACACTATGTAAAGATATTTCCCTTAAAGGATATAAAACATGCGAAAACATTTAACCCGGACGCATCTTTGTCAGGAGCTTATTTAAATATTTATATATCGCCTAATTTTCGTATCACTGTTTAAAACCTGTCATAAGAAGTTACCAAAAAACCTGTACCCATTTAATATCTTTTAATAATACTATTCGTTGATTTCTTAAATTAGATTTCTATATTTCTTTATTTCACATAATTTATTTTTAAAAATTTTTTTAGAGTTTTATTTTTATATTTAAAATATGGCCAGATCAACTAAGCTAAAACGTTACGGTTATGTTAGTTTCGTATTCAACTTATGCTCGCTACTTTGTTTACAAACATATAGGCTATCTTATTTCTTAGATTTAAGACCAGTTTTAAGTTAATATTTTATTTAATAGGGAAATAAAGCCCAAACGTTACCTTATACTTATTTAATCCTCATTCATAATTCAAGGTTAGGGATCCCATTCTATTTTTTATTCCATTATTCTCTTTCGTTCTCATCAATTGGAATTGGCAAATATCGGGTATTCTTAGCCACGAAAGGGAGATAATCCCGCCCGTTATCAATTTTTAAAAATTTAGTTGAAATTATTGGAATCCAAGATTGACGTAGACACTTATAACAGTTAAAGGGAGACAACCAGTGCCGTTTGATATTTCTAGTTTGGTAAACCCTAAAATGCGTCTATGATTTATTAATTAATTAAACAGACACAGAAAAGGTTACGTTAGCTTATTCAACAAATTAAGGTTTTAAAGTATATTTTTAATCTTGAAGCTAACTATTCAACAAATTAAGATTTTAAAGTATATTTTTAATCTTGAAGCTGATTATTCAACAAATTAAGATTTTAAAGTATATTTTTAATCTTGAAGCTAACTATTCAACAAATTAAGATTTTAAAGTATATTTTTAATCTTGAAGCTAACTATTCAACAAATTAAGATTTTAAAGTATATTTTTAATCTTGAAGCTAACTATTCAACAAATTAAGATTTTAAAGTATATTTTTAATCTTGAAGCAAACTATTCAACAAATTAAGATTTTAAAGTATATTTTTAATCTTGAAGCTGATTATTCAACAAATTAAGATTTTAAAGTATATTTTTAATCTTGAAGCTAACTATTCAACAAATTAAGATTTTAAAGTATATTTTTAATCTTGAAGCTGATTATTCAACAAATTAAGATTTTAAAGTATATTTTTAATCTTGAAGCTAACTATTCAACAAATTAAGATTTTAAAGTATATTTTTAATCTTGAAGCTGATTATTCAACAAATTAAGATTTTAAAGTATATTTTTAATCTTGAAGCTAACTATTCAACAAATTAAGATTTTAAAGTATATTTTTAATCTTGAAGCTAACTATTCAACAAATTAAGATTTTAAAGTATATTTTAATCTTGAAGCTGATTATTCAACAAATTAAGATTTTAAAGTATATTTTTAATCTTGAAGCTAACTATTCAACAAATTAAGATTTTAAAGTATATTTTTAATCTTGAAGCTGATTATTCAACAAATTAAGATTTTAAAGTATATTTTTAATCTTGAAGCTAACTATTCAACAAATTAAGATTTTAAAGTATATTTTTAATCTTGAAGCTAACTATTCAACAAATTAAGATTTTAAAGTATATTTTTAATCTTGAAGCATTTTATGTACCCAAGGGTTTAACCTACGTCGGCAATCCATCCATCATCTTTTGGGGTTATTCATGGCTCCAGAACCAAAATTACAATTCGTGAATTGTGTTCTTGGATACCTAAATAAAATAATATATATCCCATTAATCATTATTCTGATAATAAAACCAGTCTATAGCTCCAAGTGTGTTTTACTCCGATAAAGTGGTGTTTACCCTTGCATTTTTGGATAAAATCATTTAGAGCAAGAGTAAATTTTACAAGCAGGGATTTTTCAAGTTTTACTTGTCAGAGAACAATATAAATTAATTTCCAAATCACTAATTGCTAATTTAATTTGTATATATACATATACATATATATATATATATAAATATATATATATATATATATATATATGAGCAAACAGTTAATAAAATATCTTAAAAAACACTTTGAAATGAGTTAAAAACATATTTAATCTGAAAAGGAAACACTAGATAAATGGATAGTCCTTAATCCGCGGAATTTCGAAGAAATACTTTCCTTCTCATCAGAGGGTAGGAATTAGCAAAATGCGGGATTGGATTTTGCATGCAGAAGTATTTGATAAAACAACAAGTGAGTCAAAGATCTTACTTGAAAACAAAAAAAGTGAATCAGAGGGAATATGGTAAAGAAAAAGGTGATTATACATGAATGGCTAGTTTGGTGGAAGATAAACAATTTAGTGACGGTAAAATCCAAAGGTAAAACTTCAAAAAAGTTAAAAGAATTTCCATTTGTACAAGTAAAATCCAAGGAGATCCCGTAATTGGAAGAAGATGGTCCATAATAATCCAAAGGCAGAAATCCATGGAATAATTCACAAAAATGTGTACAAGGGAAAAAAGAAAAGATTCCAATAATATTAATAAAAGAAAAATAAGATGTGCTTTTCACTCTACTTCCGAGACATAAATATAAATAAGCTCTATTTCCTATTTGGTTTTATCGAGCTTTTTTATCTGGCTGAGATAATTTTATAGATATTAATTCTTTAATATTTATAATTTACTTTAATTTTACCATCTCGGATCATTTTGGTAAATTCAATTGTAATTTTCACTGTCTTTCGTTTAGACTACATCATTCCAAGCTATTTAACTCTACATTTAAATTTGGCCTTGTCCCAAGGATCTTTATTGTTACAGAAAGTTTTTTTTACCTCAGTTATATTTAAGACGTGAAAGTAAAAATCTATTCCTGTGGAGACATCCCTGTATAGCATCCAGCCTGTTATTTAATATTTCTTCTTTAGAATTCACTATGTAGAAGGCTTCCAATAGGCATAGATTGCACCTTTTAGATTTCCCAGGGCTATACTTACTCCCCCTATCTACTACTGACCATTTCAATTCAAAATCTTTATTGTTTCTGTTAAGTTACCTGACCCAATCCTCTAATGCAGTTGTATTCCTCCTTTTATTTCTAATGTTAATTCTTGTACCATCCCTCCTGCTATCGTTAACACCTTCCTTATTAGTTTCCCTCTCTAGTTCCTTTTTAAAGGATGCTATGTGGTTTCTATATATTTC
>NC_136511.1:48441322-48481322 GCF_053919585.1 Euprymna scolopes | reverse complement strand
TTATGCTTAAATAATAATGCGAATATATGCTAACTAGCATGGATACCCAGCATTGCCAGGGTCGACATGAAGTTCGGTTTGGCCACACCTGCTATACTAAGAATATTGACCAGTTTTTCATTATTATATGTCAACTCCATCGTTACCCCAACAAAAATTCTAAAAATAAAAGAACGAATGAAAACATGAAAATGTACCCCTCCCCCCGAAAAAAGCAGAAGTACTTGACAAACACTCCACCGAATATTTCGGCAGGAGGGATACGAAGAGAAGCTATTCTCCGGATATTGAAGCACATTTTAAGGCTATATTCCAATTCAAGCGAATTTCTTTTATGCTCCCCCAGTCTAGAAAGATTTGTTATTACGGTTTGTTTCAACAAAAACAAACTGTAAATAATGCAGTTTCAAAAATACCAAAGTAGAATTTGTGTTAACCGAAATACACGTTTTTATGTTATAAAAATGATGAGTTATGACTTATTGTGTTATTAAAAGAAAAAAATATATATATCAGTTACGATGTCAAAAAATGTGAAGAAAAAAACTGGTAAAAAAATATAAATTAAAGTTTTTTTGTTTTTGTTTTAAATAAAAAAATCGTATTTAAATTGGATTCTTTGTTTATTTTAAAATAAAAAAATACACTGGATTGCGAAATCACGGAAATTATTTCATTTGAACTGATTCTAAAAATAATGCTCGAAAGTGTGTGTGAATTACTTTAAGTTTGATTATCCGCCAAAAAAGAAAACAAAAAAAGAAGAAAGTTAGCGTCAAAGGGAAATAACTCAAAACTCAAATAACTGAAATCAGTTTATATAAAAAATCGATGTTGGTAAAAATAAATTAAATTAAATATGTTCTCAATATAAATCAAATTTAAATAATAAACTTAAATAGAACTCTTAAAACAATCCTTTCACTATAAACAATAACAAACACCGCTATTTAATAAATCGATTTCCCTTAAGGTAATATGCAAATGAAGTCATCTCTTAATCGTCTATTTTGCAAGAATAATACGATATATAGGAATGAATGAAGTATTAAAGTAATGGACCGTTTGTATATTTTAATCAAATTGTGAACAAACAAACAGACAGGAATACGAATTTATATACATAGATATACTAATAACAAAGAAGTGGGGAGGAAAGTAGTATAATGAATTAATCCAATAATATAAATACAGAAACTTTGTAAATGAAAATACTGTTTTGGAGAAAATGACAAATATAAAGAAAAAAAAATGAATACGAGGGGTGTGCATTAGGTAATGCTCGTGACCCACTTCCAGTTGCCTGATCTAGCTGAAATTTTGCATGTGTAATGATTTATATCTCTACGTTTTATGTGACAAATTACAGCTCTGAACTAATTATGGTTTCTGTTTTACAGGTGTTTGAACTAAGTCAGGTGTGAAATGGAGCCTGTTGAATGTCGAGCAGTGATTCGGTTTTTGTATTTGAAAGGACGCACACCACAGGAGACCTTTTGATGAAATGTAAGAAACTTAGGGTGATAATGCTCCATCATATGACCTTGTAAAACGCTGACATCGTGAATTCAAACATGGCCGGAAGTGTGTTGAAACAGTTCCCAGACCTGGTCGCACCCCTTCTGCCATTGATGAGGCGCATTACTATTCGCCAAATAGCCCAAGATTAGTACAGGGTCTGTGGAAACAATCATTCATGATCATTTGCATATGCATAAGGTGTCTGCCAGATGGATTCCCAGCTTGCTCACACCATTCCACAAGCGAGAACGCATTGAGTGCTCGATGATGAATTTGGAGATGTGCCAAGAAGATGAGTCAAAGTTTTTCAAAGACTGATTACACAGGCTGAAACCGGAGTCCATCACTATTATCCAGAGACCAAAGGCCAGCCAATGCAGTGGAAGCACTTGGACTCACCACCTCCAAAGAAGGCAAGGGTGCAGCCCTCTACTGACAAGGTCATGCTCACAGTCTTCTGGGACCAGGACGGAGTAGTGATGACAGATTGCCTGGCAATGGCTACCACAATTACAGGAGCATATTATGCTACACTTTTGAGGAAATTAAGGAAGTGGGTCAGGGGCATTACTTATTGCACGCCCCTCGTAACATAAATAGTTTACGATTCTGAATTTTTGAGATGACGATGAGTTACTTCTATTAATTGGATTTTTCAAACTATTGTTTTCAGCTTGAGTGTCGTTTTCACAACGATTCGGTCGATGTAACCTACGACCTTCTTCAGGTGTATTTTGTGTCGAATACTCGTGCATTTGGACACAATTTTGAACGACCCCCTTCATTTAACTTCACTAAAAGTACAAATGAAGAACTGCGAAAAGCCGCAATACTTGGAGAAATTAAAAAGTCGGCTATGACTGAGCATATCTGGAGGGAAAACGGAAACTGTCTAACATTATCGTACGAAGTAAAAATTATAGAAAAAGAAGAACGGTGGTGAGTAAGGCAACTCAAAGAAACAACGCATAAGTAGACCAAGTATAGAATTTAACACAATATGGGGACGGTTATTATAAATAATAGATTATATATATATATATATATATATATATATATATATATTTATAACTTACTATATATATATATATATATATATATATCAAACTGCAACTTTATGATATATAAAGAAATCGATAGAATATCAACTTTATAATAATATATAGGAAATCTGCAGGAATTAAAATATCATATTTAAGCGTACTTTAGGATCGAGTTACGTCTGGCCTCCCTGCTTGCATAGATAAATGTTTTTGCCGTTTTAACAAAACAACTACAATAATATCAAGTCGCCTTTATTTACGCTGAAGATCCACATAATTCCAACATCAATATATTATATATAAATTAAACTCCTGTGGAATTTCCACAGATCCCGCTAGTTATTATTATTATTATTATTATTATTATTATTATTATTATTATTATTATTATTATTATTATTGTTGTTGTTGTTGTTGTTATCCGGTACATTTCTATCTATTCTGTCTTCCATCCATTACCAGATGTAAAGACGTAGACGTAGGAAATGGACCCTTAACTACTGTTTATTCACTCAGTAGTTGTCCATCAATCTGATTGTCAGATTATCTGTGGCTGCTTGACACCACAAACCAATTCTCTCCTCGTCGTCTCAGACAACTTTATTTGTCTTACTCACTTACGTTATATGATCCATCCATCAAGTACAAGAATGGCAGACAATCGCTACAAAATCGTTGATATATTGTAACGTCATTAGATTCATCCATTTCAATGTATTTATTCCATTTCACACCGTGTCATGAAAGGTTTCCGATATATATATATATATATATATATATATATATATATATATATATATATATATATATATTGTATTGGTAGTAATTATTAAGTGTGTCTACCAAAAGAGTGCTCAATGTTTAGACAGAGCTAAGATCTGACGAAGCGATTCCCTAACTGGGTTTTCGCTGAAACATATATGCTTATGTGTAGCCATTGGTTTGTATACTAAATTCACTTATATATATATATATATATATATATATATATATATATATATATGACATCACGACAAAATCACCTCTCCCGCCTTCTCTATCCACCTACCCCTCTTTCTCTCTATATCTCTCTCATCCTCCCTCCCTCCCTTGTCAATACACACGTGTTCCGTGTCTACTATAGGGCTAAAGTTTTTAAACTAAACTTCACCCGTGTTCGATGTTTTTTTTAATTTTTTTTATTTATTTATTTAATCATTAAATCTTAAAACTTAAATATTATCAGATAAAAATTGAGATCCCACCTCTTTTTTTTTCACCGTCTTCTTTTAATATTGTCTTTCTAAATCATAATAACCACTTCTGCTCAAGTCTGATGAAGTTGTAAGATCGTTGATACGATCCGGTAACAGAAACATATGTAACTAAAACAGATAAAACGGTAATAGAAAAATATATATTTACTCTGCAATAGTATTGAGCACCTTCTTTAGCGTATATATATATATATATATATATATATATATATATATATATATATATATATATTTCTTTGAAAATTATGAATGGAGTCATTATGGGTGAAAAAAAAAGAAGAGAAACGGAAATTGTATAGAGACAAATCGACTAAAAAGAATTATAGGTAAAAAAAAAAACCTCGAATAAAAAAAAGGAGCCATACGAAATTTCGTGTAAAAAAAAAATTAAGGGATCTAGAGGTTAACCTTTCGACCGACCCTTTTCAATAGATCTCGTCGGTAAGTTACATTAAGTTAACGAATGAGAATGGAAAAAGGGGAGGAGATGAAGTCGAGAAAAAAATATATATATAATTAAGAAAATCCGTTGTCTACAAATAGGTATAGACAAAACAGAAAAACCAGCGTACATGTAGACTTTTTTTTTTTTTAAAGTTTTTTAAATAACTCTAATTTATATGAAAGTTCTTTTTGTCTACATAAAGCTGGTTTGCGCATCAGCACACTGACGGCCTCCAAGATGTTGAGGTGCTGTTTGTTCCGGGCTTTATGTAAAATGCGAAAACATTCATCAGAATATGCTTGGCCACAAGTTTTATTTCCGTACAAATGAACACCAACTGACGATTCGAGAATTGGTGGTCGTCCGGATGTATTCCGTAAAGGCCCGGATGTATTCCTTAAAGACCCGGATGATATAAAAAGTTTGCGTAAATACCCAGAACGTGTTGTGCCACTCTGACGCCTAAACGTTGAAAAGTTCGACCCACGTAGTCAGCATCATGGTGGTATAATTTCTAAGCATATTCGTAAAAAACTTGCTAGTTTTAACACTAAGCCTCTTTTCGGTCCGGCTAAATGTCCGGTTTATTTAAACTCCCCTATATAGGTTCAATTAGTAGAGGTTTTGTTAGTAAGATCACTTCGGTTGTTTCCCACTGTTTTTAAGCAGTGCAACCCCGAGTAGTGCTGTGTACCAAAACTGCCTTCCCAGCGTTTAAAAAAGATGTACTCCCCACGCTACAAAATGGTTTAGTAATATATGAGTTTAAATGTCGGTGCGATGCTGACTACGTGGGTCGAACTTTTCAACGTTTAGGGGTCAGAGTGGCACAACACGTTCCTGGGTATTTACGCAAACTTTTTATATCATCCGGGCCTTTAAGGAATACATCCGGGCCTTTACGGAATACATCCGGACGACCACCAATTCTCGAATCGTCAATTGGTGTTCATTTGTACGGAAATAAAACTTGTGGCCAAGCATATTCTGATGAATGTTTTCGCATTTTACATAAAATCCGGAACAAACAGCACCTCAACATTTTGGAGGCCGTCAGTGTGCTGATGCGCAAACGAACTTTATGTAGACAAAAAGAACTTTCACATAAATTAGAGTTATTTAAAGAACTTTAAAAAAAAGTCTACATGTACGCTGGTTTTTCTGTTTTGTCTATACCTATTTGTAGACAACGGATTTTCTTAATTATATATATAT
Source organism: Euprymna scolopes (assembly GCF_053919585.1). Taxonomy (NCBI): domain Eukaryota; kingdom Metazoa; phylum Mollusca; class Cephalopoda; order Sepiida; family Sepiolidae; genus Euprymna; species Euprymna scolopes. The sequence continues at coordinate 48,475,842 of NC_136511.1, read as the reverse complement.
TTTTTTTCTCGACTTCATCTCCTCCCCTTTTTCCATTCTCATTCGTTAACTTAATGTAACTTACCGACGAGATCTATTGAAAAGGGTCGGTCGAAAGGTTAACATCTAGATCCCTTAATTTTTTTTTTACACGAAATTTCGTATGGATCCTTTTTTTTTATTCGATGTTTTTTTTTTTACCTATAATTCTTTTTAGTCGATTTGTCTCTATACAATTTCCCGTTTCTCTTTTTTTTTGTTTTTTTTTCACCCATAATGACTCCATTCATACTTTTCAAAGCAATATTAAAATTGTGTACCACGAAACATCTGTTTAAATATATATATATATATATATATATATATATATATATATATATATATATATATATATATATATATATATATATGTATATATGTACCAATCCTGTAATGACCTGGTTCATGTTGATTTTGCAGTGGGAGTTTAGTTATGTGCAGTTTTTGGAGGTCCACCCTCCCAGGGTTTGTCTTCTCTCTTTGAGAAGAGTTTAGTTTATTGATTATCTCATGAGGAGCTGTTACCGAGGAATGCCGAATGGGGCTGTCCAGGCACTTTTTACAGATCAGAGTGCCCCTTCACGGTAGAGCTGACTTCTCAATCCCACTTTCCGACTTTGGTGTCTAAGTTCTTGCAGTGGGAGATAAGTCAACTACAATCGTCTGTTTGCACGTGCATTCGCACTAATTATCACCTTAAATAGCGAGTGCAGATGGTAAACCCTGTTAAGAAAAGATAAACAGAAAATTTGTACTGTAATAATTATTTGCCATGCATATTAAATAATAATAATTAATTAATATAAACTAAAAAAATGCAAAATAAGCGCGAAAAAGTACACCATTCTTATCAAGACCATCGTTTTTATTACAAATAATATAGTGGTTTGCTTAATATTTTTATTGACCTAATAATTTCTTTGTAAATTTCTTTGTCGCTCGCACTCGAAATTAAATAATGGGATTTTCAGCTGAGTTTAACCAAGTACTTTATCGACTAAACCATGGATCTTTGGTTTGCGAAATAACATCCAATCAAGGAAAAGTAGTCGAAATTACACAGGGAAAATGAAATGAACGTTTATTTCCAATGATCTATTGATGAACCTGTTTTCATAGTTTCTATTGCCTGAATCTTCCTTAAGTCTTAATAGGCGATATCTTTACGAGCATGAAACTCCTTAAAGACATTCTTCCAAAAAAAAAACAAAAAAAAAAAGCATGATCGTTTTATTCGCTAATTGTCCACCTTTCTGTGAAAGCAGACGGAACGGATATAGAAAATGAGTGATTATAACCCTTGAAATCGTAATAGAAGTGTGTAGAGGAGCCTGATAAACGGAAATCGTCATTTGTCGCACTCGTTTTTTTTTTATTTATTTCTAAACTGATGGACGGTTTTTGGTTATGCTGGCTGACTTTTCTATTAGTGGAATAACGGATTCGCATTAATTCTCTTTACTTTGCAATTTTAGACCTTCCACGAATCATGATGCCAATTTTCTCATTCACACATTTTCAAGGATATATATACAAATAATAATAATAATTATATATATATATATATATATATATATATATATATATAGAGAGAGAGAGAGAGAGAGAGAGAGAGAGATAGATAGATAGATAAAGAGAGAGTGATGGATAGATGGATAAATAGATTGATAGATATTATTGATACGAATCTTTAATTTATGAAGCTCAATGTAATTTCAGACCATAATGCGCGCACTTATACACAGGTACACACACACACACACACACACACACACACACACACACACACATATATATATACATATATATATATGTATATATATATATCCTATTAATAGTTTTTACTCAAAATAATTTTATACATTAAAATTCTGTAATACCAATAGAATCAAAGTCAATATTAATTGACACAATTAATTAAGCTTCATGATTATCGGGTTTTATAAGCGAGCATGCGTATATGTTTTGAAAAAATCAAAACAACAAAATCTAAAATAAGAACATCATATGGTGTATATATATATATATATGTGTGGGTGTGTGTGTGTGTGATATATATATACATATATATATATATATATATATATATATATATATATATATATATATAGAGAGAGAGAGAGAGAGAGAGAGAGAGAGCTCCTTCCGTCTTTTTGACTTTTTATCAACACCCACTAAAGGATGCATGCACGTTAAATTTTGTGGCAGGAGATGCGCAATCTCCAACCACACATCTTCTGAGTCGAAATTGTTAGATACCAGTGGCAACTGATGTGTGTACAGGACGACTGGAAACAAATGCCACATTAATACACACAATATGCAATATTATTTGGTTTAATCCACCCTACAATATGCAGGAGATAAGGTATACTATAACTTCAAATTTAAATTTTTGCTATGGTATATTTTAGAGAGTACATATTTAACAAATACACACTTCTAACAATTACTATGATATTGTCCTTTTGATCACCGTACACTCTTTAACCCTTATCCTCGTGTGGCCTCTGGGACTTGATAAGTAGTGACCCTTTTGTAAAAAAGTTTAGTATATGTTCTTTAGTCATAAGAACCATCTCAAAGATATCATATCTTTCTCTTTCTCTCTTTCTTTCTCTTTCTCTCTCTCTCTCTCTCTCTCTCTCTCTTAAGCGTAGTATAAGATTTAGTATTATTTCAGGAGACAATTTTACCATGCATTACCTCTTAGTTTGGGTAGGCTTGTATCTGTTCTATTGGCATGGTATTCTTGTTGTGCATTATTTGCGGCAATATTTTAGTTTATGTACTTTTGCACTTATTACTCGTTATTTTTATTTTTATTTTTTTGTTGTTGTTGTTCGACAGGAGATGCTTTTTGATAATAACCTCAAGTATTAATGCAGTAAAGGATAGAAATAACATAAATTATCAATCCGCGTCTAAAAGTAAAAAAGTCTAAGATGAAATAGTTCCGGCTTTATAAGAACAGATATCAAATCTCCATTAATAGTAAATTCAATTTTAATTTTATTTATTGCCGACTATTGTGCTCATTTTTTTCTTAGTTGTTTCGCGACGTTTCGGCCAACAATTCTTCCGGCCTTCGTCCGGTGGTAACCGCGGCGAATAGGAACTGTGAATCACCTGACTGCATTCACTGCAATTACTGCCGTTCGTAGTTTTTGTCGTCTCACCACGTTTTGGCCAAGTAAACCTCTGGCCGGCTTTGGGTAGGAATGAAACCGCTATCTTCAGACAATTCACAATAAAGTCTGACAAGACAAGCCCACAATAAATAAAATTAATAAAATTACCCATCTCAATCATGAATTCCAATTAAAAATAATATATACCATTTGTTGCGGACGCGACCATGGAAGATCAGATAATCAATAAACATGGATTTTAAGACCAAAAAATTCAATCTTGATCAACCTTCGGGGCCTGTGGCGCAGTTGATAGAGACGTTGAATCTCTATTCGGTTCCAGGTGAGAATTGTCTGAAGATACGGTTTCAATCCTACCTAAAGGCGGCCAGTGGCTTACTTAGCCAAAACGTGCTGAGACGACAACTACGGAAGGCAGTCATTACAGTGAATGCAATTAGGAGATTCGGAGTTCTTATCCGTCGCGGTTTCCACCTGACGAAGGCCGGAGAAATAGTTGCCGAAACATCGTGAAACAACTAACAAAAATTGAGGATAATAGTCCGCAATAAATAAAATTAATAAATAATACTCATCTCAATAATGAATTCCAAATAGACTAATACAAGTATTAATACCAGTTTTTTAATAATGAAATTAGAAGTAATATAAATAGAGAAAATAGAGGGATAGAAATTATAATACCAGTAGTGGAATTGGAATTAGTTATAATATTAATAGTAATAAAAGTTATAGCAGGAGTTATAGTATATAGAAAAGAGACAAAAAAACTTAAAATCGGCATTAAATATTACTACAGTTAGTAATTCGTTTTCTTCTCTTTTGTGCTACTACTAGTAGTGGTAGAAAGAGAAAAATTAATAACTAGTAATAATATTCAGCCCGATTTTATGGATTAATGTCTAATCCACCCAAATAAAAAACGTAACATGCGGCAGCAACTGAGATCGAACTTATTACATGAATTCGTAGTGTAATTCAAATCTTTCTGTAACTGAATAATTGATGCTTCGCTAGGGCTATCAAGAGTATTTTTATCGTGACGCCATCACTAGATGGGTTGCCTACCACAGCTTAATGGAGGCCCATCTACTTTGGAGCGAAGAATAGACCGCGCCAGTTTCCCAACCTGGTATTTTTATCTCGCGGTACATACAGGGCCTCGCCTTCCCAAGTGGTTATCCATCTGGTACTGTCCAGGTTCAACGTTGCTTAACTCCGGTGATTTTGCGATAACTGGTGTGTCAACGTGATTGTACCATATCCACAATATAATAGGATATGATAGGGCTGTAGATAACGGCATTTTTGCTAAGATCAAGTGTAGTATCTGTTCTGAGAATACGGTTCATTTTATTCTGCTCTCGGTCAATGAAGATTTCCATACTGGAATATTTTTTTTTTTTTTTATTTAAATTGAGAGTGTGATTTTGTGGAATTGAATATTCCACACAATACTGACCTTGTGTCTATCTACCCTGGATTATAGGAAGAGAAATAAATAGAGAGTCTCATATGTTTGATCAGTATAAAAAAATATAATAATAATAATGTAATCACGAAATATGTGAAGAACAAAAATATGACGATATTTAACTGTGCAGATCACGCCCTATAAACGCCGGGTAGCTATATTACACGAAACACGAAAATAAATTAACGATTGAAAAGATGTACAATATAATTTAAAAAATTCTTTTACATAGGATTAGTATGAGAGCATCATACACGAGACTTTGACAAGAAAAAAAAATGGCTACGTATGAGTGCAGAACTAAATTCTCCATAACATTAAGTGATGCTAACATCATAAGCGTGACGCCATTACACTCACACAAGCGTACGAACATCCACAATCAACGCTGCAGCGCTGCACATCAAAGAAAACAACACAGACAAACATTTATATATATATATAAAAATTAACAAATTGAAAAATATATAAATAAAAGTTCACTTTCTTTGTACTGTCATACCGACACGCCTGAATTCTCACCGGAAGTTACAAAAAAAGAAATCGTACGCTTAACCTAAGGATTTCGAAGAAAAGAAGCTCCCTTAAAAAAACAGGTGACATAAAAATGGAGGTTTTACGAATATCGAGGCGTGGACTTTGATGATGCAATTCTTCATGGTGTAAAATTTAAAGACCTGTTGGTTGTTACCAAATAAGGTTCGTTCACTGTAATGTAACGATACAAATATATAAGAATGAGAAATTATTTATATATTCGCAATGTTACTGGAGATTTGCGGGTAGATGCGCCCTATAAAATAGGCTAATCGCAATGTGCTAAACACAACACGCACACGCGCACGCACACATATAAATGTGTGTGCGTGTATATATATATATATATATATATATATATATATATATATATATATATATATATATATATATATAGAGAGAGAGAGAGAGAAAATAAAAATATATAATTTGAGGTTGTTATTTTTCAAAAGTAGGGTAACCAGTGAAATATAACAAGAGTGTTACTACGGAAGTAGAGCAAGTTACATTTTCAATTTGTCTTCACATAAGCAGTAATTTGTGGCTGCAGAGTCATGAGAATGTTTCGCTTTTCTAATATTTAATAACTGAAGACCTGTTCAGGTAATAATGCTTATTTTCGAAAGCGGAATTTACTTTAAAAAAATAAGAGTTGTTGCTTGAAGTGATCTCTAGTTACGAAATGCTAGAAGACCGAAACATACTCATGACTGTGTAGCAACAAATTACTGCTCATGTAAAGACAAATAGAATACACACACACGCGCACACACACACACACACACACACACACACACACACATATATATATATATATATATATATATATATATATATATATATATATACTAGCAAAAGTACCCATCGTTGACTGGGTTCAAAAACAGCCTACAGAAAATGGACTCTGATTTATGAAAGTATGATAGGTTATGAAAAGGAAGGGTTGTAAAGAGATAGCTTCGAATTTGGGAGTATCAAAACCAAAGCAAAATATGATGAAAGTAAAAATAAAATAGATAAACCGCATAATTTATTATACCATACCTGTTCACACTGAAACACTTATCACAATATTCTCTGGATCTATATTAAAAAACCTTGTTAAACTCTGTGATGTATTCCATTCTATGGAGGTCAGGGGCGAACGAACATCCCATAATTTTATTATACCATATTTCTTCAAACTAAAACATAATTATCAAAGTATACTTACGTAGATAGATATGAAAAGTCTTTATTAAAGTTTGTGCCTATTTCCATTGTATGGAGGCCAGGTGCTAACGCAGACCCCACAATTTTATTATACCATCCCTATTTAAGTTAAAACATACTTATCAAAGTATTATTATGTACATCTATATCAAAACACTTGTAAACGTTTTTTTTTTAATTTTTAATGTTTTTATTTCATTATTTTGTGGACCAGGCGCGTACGCGGGTCCCACAATTTTAATGAATCATCATTATGCCAAATCAAACATACTCATTCCTGTATCTCAATACATCTTCTATATGTGATAAGTTTTCTATAACACTCAACCATATAGGAGCCTATTCGTGACCAGACACACACACAAACGTTCAGCTTTATATTATATATAAATAAGGATAGTTAGTTAATTTTAGAGTTAAGATTAAGATTCATGCTTAGTTTAATAAATATATTTTTAATAAGCATTTGATCTGGTGGGGTGGGGCTACGGTTTGTTTGTTTTTTTTTAATAAGAGCCAATCACGATAAACATAAAAAGTAAAATGCTTTCTGCTCGTTTGTACTGATTCTTTTAGCGAGCCAGTATGAAAAGTCCTTAGGGAGATGGGTAATGGATATAAAACTTAGTTAATTGTATATCCACTTTCTTTTTCTATTCGTTATACTATTAATCATAATTTATAACTCATGCAAAACCAGAAGCCACACTACAGAAAAATTGAAAGTAAGACCCATAGCAAGTGAACTAATTAATCATCAGGTAGGACTGATATTTATTACGTTTGACCTTTTTTGTTTGTGTGTTTGTTTGTTTTTTGTTTTGTTTTTTTCTGTCCAAAAAACTTGTACATTTTACAAGCTGTTATGAACCAAAATCTATGTAGTTGAATTGGGGAAGGGAATTTTTTTCTGAATGGAGAATGGTTCTCAAAATAATCACGTCATTATTTCACCGTACTATTCTGCATAAGTACCTAGAACTCTAAAAATAACTAATTTTCTTTCACAAAAAAAAGTTGCGAATTGGGGGAAAAATAAAAAGGCGCCAATAATTACATAAATATTGGAAAACCAAAAGTATAGCCATTCAAAGTTAGCAGTAAATGATGTTTTGGTCAGATTGTTTTCTTGATATTAAACATTATCAGTAGCATAACTTCCAACGAAAATTTCAATTTCCCAAGTTTATTTATTTCTTAAATTGTTAGGTGAAAGTACAGAATAGTTACGAGAATACTCCCTTTCTTCATGGTATGTACGACTTTCTAAACAATAACGTTATTATTTCAGCACGGTCAGTAAGCTGCAGATTATTTAGAAAGCCATGCTTAACTTGGAGGCTCGATAATGGTTTAAATATAAAAATAAAGCAAAATCCTAGTAGAAACTCTTATCATAACATTTACTGCGTCGATTTCTACAAGTAATTTGTTCTAGTTTTATTTTTAAATCATTATCGAGACTCCAAAGGTAAGAGTCAATAGTGTCAGCCATGTTTTATTTTTCTCACGTAAATCTCGACACTTGCAATTGTTAAATCAATGTTGCCAACGTTTGGTAGTATAGCATTTTTTTTTAAGTAAAATCTTTTCGGTTCAAAAAAATTAAAAACAGTATCCGCCAGCGAATAATTCATTGACTTAAGTTTCAATTTTTAAAATTTTTTAAATAAATGAAATTAAGGTAAATATGGCAGCAATAAAAATTTAATCAGATTTTTTCAGATTATTATGTATAAATATTTATTATAAAATAATTATTTAATAAAACCTTATAATTATTCTTTTGGGTGTTTCTACCGAATTTGAACCTAAAGAAACAGACTTTAACTAAACCAATAATAAAGAGCTTAGCTCTGTTTAAAACTAAGGTAATGGGCGCTTAGCTTGCATTTCTCAAGCGGTCATAATTTTCTTTGTGAAAGTGATATTTTTACCTATTTATTCAATTTTGCCATTTTTTACCGGTGCTATTTTTACCGTAACATTGTTTCGGTACAATTTTTTTCCGTGTGTGAGGTCGTTCCATATGGACTCAAAAATTGCTGGGCCAATGTTTTTGAAATTTCACATGAAGGTACATTATGTGTGCGACAGTGTTCTTAGATAGGTTTTGTATCCGAATGCCTCCGAAGTATGGATATTTGATAAATGAAATAATCTGATGGAAGAAAGAACATGCGACTTTGACCAAAGTTAACATCCTACACAGCTGTTTAGAAAGCGATTTATATCGCTATAGGTAATTATACCTATAGAGCGTGTCAAAACTGCACTACTAAGCACAGCACCTTTAAATATTTGTTCATTTAGACATCATCTATTACTCTCTCTCTATCTCTCTCTCTCTCTCTCTATATATATATATATATATATATATATATATAATTATTTTGTTTAATCATATGAATTGATATACAAATATATATTTTTATGCGTAAATTTTCAGTATTTACTTCAACAGTGCTCGATACATACGGAGAGCTAGGTAGTAAATTATGAAAATATATGCCATATATATTTTTGTAACTTACTATACATATATATATATATATATATATATATATATATATATATATATATATTTCATGATTTTCTTGAGGGTACAATACTTTATTAACCCCCTTTAAATATATATATATATATATAAATATATATTATATATATATATATAAATATATATATATTACATATAAACACATATATATATATATTAAAAGAGGGTTAGAGCAATTTTCTATAGAGCAGAGTGTATTTTAATGTTATAGTAAAAATACTAATATATACACATGTGCGTGTGAGTGTGTGTAAGTTTGTGTATGTGTATATATCGAAACAACTGCGCAGCTGCCATTAAAATTAATATATGATGACTGCTTTTTGTTTATAATTATACGTTTTATTTTCTTTATTTGTAACTAATTTCTGGCGTTTTAAACCTGAACCATCGTTTTCGGTAGAAAAAAGGCTTTCTTCGGCACCTTCTGAGTCTATGTAACCTGTCCTGAATATGCCGATAATAAGGCGGTCCTATTCTGCATAAATACTGAAGTGCAATTTTTAACCGAAAACTGGCATATCTCGTATCTAACATCCCGAAGGACAGAGCCTTTTGTTGAGACGCGGTGTCGCCTCTGAACAAAAAGTTATATATTCTTTCAACAGTGGAGATTACCACTGCGGCGGTCACGTTCACGTTAAACTCACATGATTAGCAGCGAAAGCCACATGTGTGTCCAGCCTGAAATCATTGGAATCAATTTCGACCTCGGATCAGTCTTCCCTCCGACAGAACTCTTATGTTGACGGGTTAGGGTCTAGCAGAAAGGTTTTGTCAGCGATTCAAGGTTTGCGGCGTACTTGATTGAAAGCCTCGTGTGTTTTAGAGGCGCCGTGAAACCAAAGCTCATGTTCTCTGCTTATTATAGCGTAAGTGTATAAATATTACAGACCCTTTGAAGAGCTAATTGTTCCAATAGCTCGGAGGGGCGATACACGAGCCTCTAACCATCTTCTTCATTTGTGACTATGCGTGATTTCTGTTGATAGTATGCCTCTCTCTCTCTCTCTCTGTTGAACTGAAACAATGGATGCCCAGGTGATGAAAATATGTAATAAAACAAGAGCTACAACGGTAACAGCAGCACTGATTCCAGTTCCAATTCAAATTTTAGTTGTTAATCATTTATGTCTTTAACTGATGTACATCTTTCGTCGAAAAGTGAGGTGAAGAATTGTGCCTCGCCAGTGTGCGCATATAATATAATGTTTCCATCAGTGAGGTAAACACAAAAATTAAATAAGGCGTCCTAAACGGGGAAAAAAGTGTAAAAGATTTTTAAAAATAGAGCATGAATCGTTATTGAAAACAAGAAGGTTTAGAATAAAAATGCCTCAGTATGCAAATACAGAATATTATTTATTTCCAAACTATTTTCTGTTTCATAAAAATTAATATATTTTCCTTCGTTGTGTTTAATCGTGTGACAACAGGAAATATATTTATTTGTTAGATATGCACACACACAAACGCACACACACATCCACACACACACTCACACACACACACACACACACACACATATATATATATATATATATATATATATATAGAGAGAGAGAGAGAGAGAGAGAAATATACATATATATAGAGAGAGAGAGATAGAGAGGGAGAGAGAGAGAGGGAGATAGATAGATAGATATTATATTATATTGCTCGGGCCCTATGTAGTGTTCATAACTTTATGTGCCTATGTATATATTAACAAGTGTGAATATGTACGGTAATGCCTTTCTATATAATAGACTTCCTTAACTACCGTAGAGAATAGTTGGTAGAGACCGCAGACGTCGATTTTTAAAAACTTTTACCCCAATTTTGACCCCTTAGCATTTATTGTTTTGGGCTCAAATTGAATTATAAAGTTAGAGCCCTGTCCAAGTAATCCATATCTAAAATTTCAAGTGTTTAGACCCAAAATTGGCGGAGGAGTTTGGTAGAATTCTCAACAGCAAAATTTCTGTCCGAAACTCGATTAAAATTTTTCCCAAATCTCAATACCCCTTATGCCAAATTTCGAGTCTGTAGACCGAGAATCGACAGAGTTATTGTGTAGGAAAATCTACACAAACACACAGACATACAGACAGACACTTTCACTTTTAAAGATATATAGATAATACATATATATTCTATATCAATAAAAATTATATTATTTGCTCTTTTTATTGAGCACTCTTAATAACCTCATTTGAATTCATGAATTTTATCTCCTGAATACCTTAAACTTGGTATATACATATATACTAACATTTCAGCCTGGCGTTGCCCGGGTGTTTGAAGGTGTATGTTTAGCAAAAGAAAAAAAAGGTGGTAGTAGCATGGCAGGCTCAAACCGAAGGAGGAAAAGGACGGGAAAAGACGTGACGTCTTTGTTCTTACGACCACTGCCAAACCGGAAGTGGCGTAGCTTTGAATTAAGACTAGACAATCAAAAAGAGGGGATGACTTTCGAAAATATCGGTGAAAAAAGCTAGCCCCCCCCCTGTAGAAAAGTGGCCAGTTGAAGGTGAAGAAATTAATGTTTATAGCTATTTTTTCGGTATTTTTCGTCTGAATGGTCGAGCTTAAAAAAGATAGTGATCTTGTGAAAATCGATCGACTCTGTTAAAAGTTTTAGGCAGACATGGAAACATACATACATTTATATATTGGTAGCTCAAATTTTCGACCCAAATCGATTAAAAAGATTGCTCTATCTCTGAATACCCTTTATGTAAAATTTCAAATGTTTAGACCATTTTATCTGAGTAAGTTGGTAGAGACAACAGGGGGCATATTTTTTTAATTTGACCCCTATTTTGACCCTTTAAAATTTATTGTTTAGGGCTCAAATCAAGTTATTAAGTTATATCCATGTCCAAGGAATCTATGTCTAAAATTGGCGGAGGAGTTTGGTAGAGTTCTCAAAGGTCAATCGTTGAACTTTGATCTTTAACAGCCAAATTTCTGTCCGGAAACCGATTACAAAGAATTTCCCAAATCTCAGTACCCTGTATATCAAATTTCAATATATATATATATATATATATATATATATATATATATATATATATATATATATATATATATATATAAATATATATATAGTAATTTATAAAAATTACCATATATATTTTATAAATTACTATATATATATATATATATATATATATATATATATATACTGAAATTTGATATACAGGGTACTGAGATTTGGGAAAAGTGCTCAATACGTAGGTAGAGCTAGTTAGTAATGTATAAAATATATATGGCGATTAAGCTACATTGAATATTCGGCGTATTGAGCACTTTTGAAGTAAATACTTAAAGTTTACGCATAAATCTATACTTTCGTATATAAATTTATGTGAGTAAATGAAGTAGTTATATATATATATATATATATATATATATATATATATATATATACATATATATATATATATATATATTGACGTGCGAAACCCTGTCAAATGCCTTAGATATGTCTACGGCACCTGACCTAGCGTCACCTGCCTTATCAAGTACTTCGTTTATACGTTCGGAGATTACAGTTAGGATATCTACAGTCTAACGGGCTTGTCTAAACCCATATTGATAAAAGTTTTTTTGTATGTGACGTAGCAGACTAGTAATTGATTGATTAAAGACTAAAATATTTTGGCAAAGAGAGGGGAAGGCTAATGGGGTGATAATTGTGTGGCCAGTTCTTTTACTAGAATTCTTATAAACTGGTACAACAAAAAATATTTTCCAACAGTCGGGAAAGCAAGATTCGTTAAAACATTTATTGTTGAGCTTGAAGTGCATATTAGCAGCAATAAGCGGATCATTTTTTTTTTAATATTATTTTAGGAATGAGATCGGACCCAAATGCCTTCGAGGTGTCTAGATTTATTATGGCATTACGAAAAACGGAATGGGTGATTTTCGGGTACTCGATTGGAGAATGCATGCTGCCTGCCTTTGAGCGATAGCAGTTACACATTCAGGGGTGAACCATTGCGGAAAGTGTGGTTTGATGTTTTTATTTCTTTATGTTTCTAAAAAAAATTCTTACAAAAAATCTTACAAAGAAAACCATTAAAAAACATTTTTTTTTTTAAACAACACTTGTTTACAAAAGATATGTTGCCATTAGATCGTATTTAAAGAATGAATAAATCGATGATTACAACCTTTTGTCTAATGTAGAATTAGCGTTCTACATCTAGTGTGGTGCATCTAGGCAGCGTCTGCTGTGACTATAAAGTCGAAGGTGGAGTTGCCTCTCTGGATGCAAGCCTGGACGGGTGATAAGATGACATAGTTGCGCATTTACCAGTGTTCCACCTCTCGGCGTTGCAGACAAAGTCTGACAGAAAAGCAAGCCAATATGGTCAAAACCAGCATAGCTACAGGTGTTGCTGCAAATGTGTTGCAGTATTTAACCATCCGCCTGTCGGGATTCCGAACTGGATTTTTTGTCAGGGTCAGGGTTAGGGTTAGGGTTAGAGTTAGGGTTAGGGTTAGAGTTAGGGTTAGAATTAGGGTTAGGGTTAGGGTTAGGGTTAGAGTTAGGGTTAGGGTTAGAGTTAGGGTTAGGGTTAGGGTTAGGGTTAGAGTTAGGGTTAGGGTTAGAGTTAGAGTTAGGGTTAGAGTTAGGGTTAGGGTTTACTCTCCTAGCCTTTGCCTTTCTCAAGTCAGTAGAGCTATTTTCCCATAGCTGGCGAGAATACAAAAAAATATTTTAAATTTTAACAAAAATAACGGAGATCTTCATTGTAGTTATCCTTAAATGACTCTTTTTTAAAAAGTATCAAAAGAAACGTAGAATCCCATAAACCTGAAAATTTAGTAAATACTTCCAATTTTGACAAAAATAACTGAAACTCTCACTTTAGTTATGTTATTAAAGAGATAAATATGTATTCATGTAAATTACGGTAGGTGGATACCATATTTGTTGTGTTCTAATTTCTATACAATAATGCTTTTTTTTACTCCTTTCCTTGTGTATTTATGTTTGATCGGTGCGCGGCATATCCCAGCGGTTTTATTTAAGATGCCATTATATCCCGAAGGAAGATCACGGAAAAAGACGGATCATTAAATGCAGAATTACCAGTCCGTCTTTCAAGGTTTCATTTTTAATAAACATTTTCGCTATCAAACACGTCACGCGAATGAACGGATCTTATTTTAATGTTTGTCAAATGATTTAAGAAGTTTAAACCGACGGTCGGTCCGAGATGATTAAGTTTGAAATAATATTTTCGTCGGTAGGACACAATTTACAATTTGTAAATAAAATTTCGTACGGTAAACCAGCAGTTTAAGTGGACAAATCGTATTGTTGACTCGTACAGAAATAGCAATGCCTTTTTCTATTGGTCCACCGCGCTTTTCATTAGCATTTTCCTCGCACCGTCCCGAAAAAGTTGAAAATAGCATTTTAGAGGAGTTATTGTGTCTTTTAAAAATGCACTGTCAATCCGTTCGTATCTGTTTACTATTATTTTCTGTCTCTTGCTCTCTCTCTCTCTCTCTCTCTCTCTCTCTCTCTCTCTCTCTCTATATATATATATATATATATATATATATATATATATATATATATATATATATATATATATATATACCCCTCTCTCTCTGTCTCTCTCTGTCTCTCTGTCTGTCTGTCTGTCTGTCTCTCTCTATATATATATAATATAAAGCTTAATGTGTGTGTGTGTGTGTGTGTGTGTGTGTGTGTGTGTGTGTGTGTGTGTGGTCACGAATAGGCTCCTATATGGTTGACTATTTTAAAAAACATTACATATGTGGGAACATGATGAGAATTGGCAGCCAATCTGATGCTAACGTCTCCAGCATAAGAGACAAAATGAAAAATCGTCTTTTGCACATGGCTCCACGCATCGCTTCCGTTTGGAAAAAAGAAAAATAAGATAACCACAAAAGAATTATCAACCAATGGCAGAGCTCCGCACCGAAAATAAAGGCCTAAAATATCACAGTCGCTGGGAGCCGGTTTGCCACTATAAAATGAAGGGACCAGAAAGAAAAGAGAGGAGATTCGCCCTGCTGCGTCAGTGAACGCACGGACGGATTCTCCCACCTGACCTAAAGAGATGAAGAAGAAAAAGAAATAAGGCACCAGTGAACTGAAGCCGACTACGCTCTCCATGTTATGGGCAAAAACGCCTTCAATTCTAAACAATGCCTATTTCACACAAACCAAAAAAAAAAAAGGAGAAAAAGATAGGAGGCGAAGACTTCGTGCTGCTAGAGGTTGATGAAAGAAGTCGCCGTTTCCAAGTTAAAAGCCAGGACACATATCACCGACAGTAACACGACCGGCCACACACTTACCACCCTCATCGTCCGAAAAGATAAGTACGCTTACCGACCGGCCACCCACTTACTACCCCCATCGTCCGAAAAGATAAGTACGCTTACGAACATTCTTTCTTTGTTAAATTATACAAGCCTACAAAAGTTCATTCCTTATCAATGCATACACACCTACAAACATCCTACGAACACTTTACCTCTTCTAATTAAAGCTGTCATTAATAAATAAAACCGGTTCTCAACCTTCAATATTCGTCTGTCCTTAATTGCATGGAGTCAGATTCTACATATTTCAGACGTTGACAATTAAATGTATTCCTTGTTGTGACCTCTATGGCCTCATTTCCTTCACCCCTTCTCAATCTATAAACCAACCAAAAAAACCTCAGGGTCATAAATGGTGATCCCGCCGACCACGATGAATTCGCGCATTCCAAAAATAGATAAATAAATAAATAAATAATAATAATAATAATAATAATAATAATAATAATAATAATAATAATAATAATAATAATAAAAGGACAGACGTATTATTGCTGAAGTTACGAGAACCTAACTTTTTTTTTTGCTCAAAATAATTTACGTGACTAAAATAATAATTGGCGAACAATTATACAAACACCTTCCTTCTTCAAAAAAAAAAAATAAATAAATAAAATAAATAAATAAAGAGACGTTTAACTATATCAACAGGACGAACGGCAATCCGCGAAGAGATTAAACATTTTTTCAACCAACCAACGAACAAACCAACCAACGAACAAACGAACCAACCAACGAACAAACCAACCAACGAATCAACGAACCAACGAACCAACCAACGAACCAACCAACCAACCAACCAACCAACCCTATCCAGCAAAATCCTCATGGACACTCTCGGAATAGCTCCGCTATTTCGGGTGGCGGTGTGTGTGGGAACATGATGAGAATTGGCAGCCAATCTGATGCTAACGTCTCCAGCATAAGAGGAAAAAATGAAAAATCGTCTTTTGCACATGGCTCCACGCATCGCTTCCGTTTGGAAAAAAGAAAAATAAGATAACCACAAAAGAATTATCAACCAATGACAGAGCTCCGCGCCGAAAATAAAGGCCTAAAATATCACAGTGGATGGGAGCCGGTTTGCCACTATAAAATGAGGGGACCAGAAAGAAAAGAGAGGAGATTCGCCCTGCTGCGTCAGTGAACGCACGGACGGATTCTCCCACCTGACCTAAAGAGATGAAGAAGAAAAAGAAATAAGGCACCAGTGAACTGAAGCCGACTACGCTCTCCATGTTATGGGCAAAAACGCCTTCAATTCTAAACAATGCCTATTTCACACAAACCAAAGAAAAAAGGAGGAAAAGATAGGAGGCGAAGACTCCGTGCTGCTAGAGGTTGATGAAAGAAGTCGCCGCTTCCAAGTTAAAAGCCAGGACACATATCACCGACAGTAGCACGACCGGCCACACACTTACCACCCTCATCGTCCGAAAAGATAAGTACGCTTACGAACATTCTTCCTTTGTTAAATTATACAAGCCTACAAAAGTTCATTCCTTATCAAGAAAACCTCAGGGCCATAGATACAATGATAGAAGATGTATTGAGACACAGGAATGGGTATATTTGATCTGGCAGAACGGTGGTTCATGAAAATTGTGCGGTCTGCGTTCGCACCTGGTCCACAAAGTATGGAAATAAAAAATTTAAAAATTAAAAAAAAAAAACGTTTACAAGTGTTTTTGATATAGATGTTCATGGAAATACTTTGATAAGTATGCTTTAACTTAAATAGGGATGGTATAATAAAATTGTGGGGTCTGCGTTCGCGCCTGGCCTCCATGGAATGAAAATAGGCACAAATTTTAATAAAGACTTTTCATATCTATCTGCGTAAGTATACTTTGATAATTATGTTTTAGTTTGAAGAAATATGGTATAATTATAGAGTGTTCTTTCGCACCTGACCTCTATAGAATCGAAATATGTCACAAAGTTTAACAAGGTTTTTTAATATAGATCCAGAGAATATTGTGATAAGTGTTTCAGTGTGAACAGTTATGGTATAATAAATTATGGGGTTTATCTATTTTATTTTTTACTTTCATCATATTTTGCTTTGGTTTTGATACCCCCAAATTCAACCCAAATTTACAACCCTTCTGTTTCATAACCGATCATACTTTCATAAATCAGAGTCCATTTTCTGTAGGCTGTTTTAAGGATACTTTTGCTAGTATATATATATATATATATATATATATATATATATATATATATATATATATATATATATATATATATATTGAAAGCAAGTCATTATTTAAACACGTCTGATTGAATACGACAGCGTTATTTTTTTTCCGATGTTCCCGATTTTTTGGACATCTTTTCAATTCGGCAAGCCGTCTTTTTTATTTCAGTTGGCAAAAAGTTGTTACGCAGCTATATTCTTCTCAAGCGCTATATATATATATATATATATATATATATATATATATATATATATATATATATATATATATATACTAACGATGGGGGGGCGGATTTGTCCGGGCGTAAAATACGCTTAAATATCATATTATCATTTGTCCAGATATTGTATATATTATTATAGAGTCGTGATTTCACAAGTAAAAGATAAAAATAGAAAAATGTATTCGTGTCATCAGTTACAATCGAAACAGAAAACAAAACTGTAGTTTTCAAAGCCGAGGACGTTATCACTGTACTAACGTGACACGCATATGAACTGATGAAAATTAAAAATTAAAAATGAACTAAGATTAATTTATAAGATGCATAACGGTTTTTTAATTTTTACCACTTTTGACTCCTTAAAAAACTATTTTGACCGACGAAAGCTCCATAAAAGAAAAGTTCGTAAAAAGTCTAATCATTTTAGGTCCCTAACGCTGCTCTGCGACTTTTAGTTTCCGAGGAGATAGAGTTATAAAATATACAGACAGACATACATACATACATATAGCCTTATATATATATATATATGTAATATATATTATATATATATATATATATATATATATATATATATATATATAGTCATCTAAATACAGCACTGTTTAGCTGTTTCACAGTTCATCAGTCCGGCTAGACAAGCAACTACCTCAAGCCAGGTGTATGAGTGTGTGTGTGTGTGTGTGTGTGTTGATTAAGCTACACCGAATCGTTCACGTTTTATCATCGTGAGCGTTCGTCGCTGTTGCATGTAATATATTGCTGCGATACTGAGTTTGCTAGTCAGCTTATCAGATTCTTTGATATTCTCACAATTATTTACCGTGGCTAATGGAAGAAGTTAACTTTACCTCTAATTTACCTTTTTCTTTATTCGTTTTTGGCGGAGACAGTTTATTTTTCCTTTTCTATGTGTTAGGAAGTTGCTTCGTTTTAATGCGGATGATTATCACTTACATTTTATTCATAGTAGTTTATTCTTTTGTTTATTTATTAGTCATCACAATTGTTGGATGATAATTTTTACGTTTTAGTTTTAATTCATTATGTGCAAAAATAAATATTGTCTGTATAGAGTCATATTAGTTTTGCTGCAAAAGATATTAAAAGTTTTGTCTCAAAAGATATTAAAATATGTGTGTGTGTGTGTGTGTGTGTGTGCTGTGAACAAAATTCCATTAAATACATTGGCAAGATTTTTAATAGAGCAACCTATAGGAGTAAATGTGGTATTATGGTAACTGTTGAAAACAAATCAATGAACAAAAGTTAAAGTGTGATCAAAAGTTACACAGAGGGCGATTAATGACACTTCCTATTCCCCATACATTTTTATTAGGGAATCCTATAAGGGCCCAAAAGCCATTTGAAAATATAGATTAGTGAGTGCACGATTGTCACTGAGATGACAGCATCGTGATCGTTAGTGTTGAAAATTAGTTAGAACTTCATTACTTAAGGGAGCAGCTCAACAAGAACTTGTTTAACGTTAGACTTGAAGACGACCATGTTGTAGGCAGCTGAAAAGTAGCCCAGCGGAACAATGTTCCACAAGAGGGCAGTTCTAGAAAAGAAGCTTGAAATTTGCGTTTAGATTTAGGCACACATAGATGGTAGAGGAAATTGCTGATAGTAGTTGTAGCTAGACGGTGCTTTTTGTTCAATTTCGTAATGAGGCAATAGACTGAATCTCAGCTGAGATTGAAACGTGCAATGAAAATTAGGATGGAAACAGACAGCCGAAGCCTTTTGTCTAATTTTTAAATGAAATTGATTTTGAATATTTATTTGCATATCTGTTCGCTTTCGATGTAGAAGGTATCTTCCTAGGGTGGTTTTATTGACTATTCGATTCTTTTCAGCACCATTTTCCGTAAGGAGATGCTCACAAGACTGACATGACATTTTTTAACATAATCTTGAGTAATGTTTTCTTTTGAAATGTTTGATTATCAGCATAAACCAAGCCTGTTTATTATAACATGGTCTAAGTATAGTATCTGTTCATTCTCAGGTGGCTATCCTCAGCAGTATGACTTTCATTATTATAAGTGGAGAAGATTTTATAATATGTTGTTTTTTTTGTGATTTGTATTCTTGGGGAAGTGCCGATAACACTATACGAGTTATTTCTTTTTATTTTTGTTTTGTTTTTTCTTTCTTTTTTTCAGCTCGTTTTTTCTTCATATATCCGTTTTATTTTCCATGGTATTGTTGTACCCATAAGAAAACACTCACCACTCCGCATACTTTGAAAGTCTTATGTATAATATTTAAATTAAACTGGCATTTCAATTCTAAATAAATAATTCATAGTGGAAGCGTGATGGACCCATAACGTCTTTAGTTGGAAGCCATGTTTTGTTTCAAAACAGTTTACGGTGGTTAGTTGTTCTATACAAGTCCTGGAGATGAGGAGTTCTTAGCAGATAGGTGTTTTGTACAATTCCAGGTTTTATAATTTTGTAGACAAATAGCAAAAAAGTCTTGCCGTGAGGACACGAGAAAACATATGCAAGGTTGTTAAAAAATAAAAGGTTATATATTTATGGAGCAATTCTGGTTTCTGATTGGTTGGTAGCAAAACGTGCATTAATTTGATTCGTCAGTTTCTAGCAGCAGCATTTACAAATAGAATTTCCAAGCTGTGAGGGGCCATACCCCCATTATAATTGGGGATGGTCTCCTAGCGGCTTCGGCTGCAGTGAGACAGGGTAGTAGTACACGTCAAGGATCCGTTCTTAACACTCAGACCGACAGGTGAGGGGCCGGGAACCGGAACAGCACCTGTCGGACTGAGATACACCGCCCGGGTATTACTCAGGAGGTCCACCCTCCCAGGCCTTGCCACCGGGCTTTCCGGTGGGGCAAGTTTATTGCTTGTCGCCTGAGGCGCCCCGACCGGCGAATGCCGACGGGGTTACTCAGGCAATTTTTGCAATTGCAGGAGTGTCGCTCCTTTAGTGGAGCCGCTTTAGATCCCCACTTTCCCAGCCTTGTGGGCCGCCATTTAAATAACTACCCTTATCATAGACCAAAAATATTTCAACAGTAGTATCTGTTCGCTATCAGGACGTGGGGCAGCTTAGTAGGTTAGCTTTATTGATTTTCACCCCTTCCTTTGTTTATGGGCAGCTTTTTAAGCGTAAGGGGATGCTATACGGCTGGTTCTTATTTTGTTCTCTTTTCAATCTTGACCAATGCCCGTTTTTGAGATAGTGGATTCTCGCCGTAAACGTAAAAGATCTAAGTAAACGTAAAAGATCTAAGTATAGTATTTGTTCTTTCACAAAAGCCTATGCTCACAAGCATTATCTCCTTTATGATGGGAATAGTTTAATTCTGTGTCATTGAGATGGCGTTATTTTTAGGAAAGTGCCGTGAGACTATACGTGTTTTTTCTTTAGTCTTTTTCGATATTTTTTCATACACCCGTTTTTGTTTTTACCATGTTATTCCCTGTCCCTTTAACCTCCTAGCGCGTCTTTACACACTCGTATGAAAAACACACAACTCTCTCTTACACTGGTAAAAAGAAAAAAAAAAGAAAACAAAAGAAAATGACAAAGGCCTAGATTTTTTTTTCTTCTCTTGTTTCGAAATCGTTTCTGCTTTGTGGTTTCCTAACACTAAAGAACTCTCTCTTTTCCCGTCAATATTCTTGTACTACAAATACTCTTCATGTCGGCCGACGCCGATGTTTTGATATAATGAAAAAGTCCTGATCATTTCTTTCGACATGTGCTCCAAGACGTATCCAGTCAAACAACCGACCGCGATGGAACCTGAATCCCGGTCTACGATCCCTTGAAAGCCACTACGCCCAACCCTTCCATCCAGACGCCAATTTGTCCAAAGATCCAGCGAAGCAAAAGCCCGACATGCGATAGAAACTAAAACGGAACATGGCTATTAAGTCAACGGCTCATCCAGAAATAGCGAGAAACATTTTCTATCAACGTTTTATTTACTTGTAGGGAGGTGACAGTGATCAAGTTTTTAACACATTGTGCTCCAAGTTCGAATCCAGTTTGTTTCACAGAATCACTTTCATTTAAGATGTTGGCAACCTTCACTTGGTCCTTCCCGAAAGTGTTTGGTGTCTTTCTAGAAAGAATTCTGGTTAGAAAAATATAGAGGATACCAATGCCAACAATAGACTCTTCAGATTCTTACGATATGATGACGATGATGATGATCATGATGATGACGATGATGATGAACATGATGATGACGATAATGATAATATACCTGCAGCCACCATCAACTTAATACTTTATCTTATGTAACTTTGCTTTTAATTTTTTGTTGTTCTTGTTTCAGTTGATTGGTTTGTCGTATTCCTAGAATCTAGACATACATGTTTATTTGAATATATATACATATATATATATATATATATATATATATATAACTGCTTAATTTAATCAAATAAAATTAATATACGAAAGTATGAATTTATGCGTAAACTTGAAGTATTTACTTCAAAAGTGCTCAATACGTAGGTAGAGCTAATTAGTAAGTTATAAAATATATATAGTGATTAAGCTACACTGAAGATTCCGCGTTTCATCCACTCTAGGACTCTTCCAGCGAATTTTGTGGCTGTTTGTCCTTTTTATATACGCATCTTCTATTGAGATATTAGTTAGCCAATCAGCTTTCTAGTATCCACCGCGCCCTTCCTACCAGCCAATCAGCATGCACTTATCGAACAAAGGCCTATTTGACCTCTGGTTGACCTGGTCCTTTGTGCGTGTTCTATTTAGCCTGGATATCTAGTTTCTTGATCTGTTTTAAATCTAGGTTAGGGTTTTTTTTTAAACGCGGATTATTCAGTGTAGCTTAATCGCCATATATATTGTATAACTTACTATATATATATATACATTACCCCAAGTTTAACATTCTAAAACCTTATTCGTCAGTTCACATTACCGGAAGTCTTTCGTTAATATTAACAACTAGTAAGACCCGTGGAGATTCCACGAATCGAGAAATATATTAAATCATCAAATATGTTTTTATAAAGCTGATGTTTCTGAATCGCGCAAAAATAGATTTTTGACAGAAAAACCAACAGCACGCAACACATATAGTTTATGAACGTTTCTATGAAAATAGTGTCTATTGCATTTTAAATATAGACCTGATCCAAATGAGATGAATTAAACGTATTAATAAATAGCCTGAAAGTAATATTGTGCTACATTGATCAATACAAATAATAAACTCATATTGTAATAGACAATCTCTAATTTATTCCTTCGGTTCAGTACCCCTTGACAGACAATGTTTTTCTTGACATTTCTGAATTTTTGAGATGAGATTGGTTATTCGTATTATTTGGATTCATCCGACTACTGTTCTCATCTTGAGTCTCTTTTTCACAAAGTTTCGGTCGATGTAACCTTTGACCTTCTTCATGTATATTTTGTTGAACTCAAAAATATTTCTGTCGAACTCGTGAATTTGGACGGAATTTCGAGTGGCCCCTTTATATACTTCACGGGGGTAGCGTGCTCTTGTTCCGTCAACCATAACTGAATAGAAGTCCTAAGTAATTCACAATTGTACTCGTGGCGCAGTGGTTAGAGTACTTGGAAAAATCACTGGTAAAAAGTGATAATCTTTTGAAGGTTCAGTCGTCAGTGCGGGCGACCAAAAAATACAATAGCGATTTACTTAGGAGCTCTATCCAGTCATGGCCGACGGAACAAGAGCACGCTACCCCCATCACAAGAATTATAATATATTATTATTTTTATGATGATATTCGAAAAAGAGGCTGTGTCAAAGAGAGGTCACTTCTATATTCTTACTCACAGTTCGCTGATGGGCCGTCTTAAAACTAGATTTCGCTAATTTGGCTTTTTTTTTTTTTTTGCTGCGGTTTTGATTTCAAAAAATGTATTTAGTATTTCAAGGTGTGACGTAGGGACAAATTAAGAAATGAAGAAGCAGAATATTATATACATAATATGTTTCTTTGGCCCTAAATATTTTGCTCGTACGTATAATGTGAATGTTGAGTTTAGTAATGAACAACGGATTTTAACAATTACTTGTTGATGTACGCTACATCTGATATTTTGCAGTATTGCCAACAAGACGAAATTCTGATTAAAAATCCAAGTTATGAAAACAGGGCCATTGTCAGCACCCTCAAAATGCATCCCTGGATTGCCACGAATAACAGGGATGTTGCCAGGGTGATGAAAACAAAGTTTCCGGCCACAGTAATGGTATTTGATGTGGTTTCAAGTGAGGGCCACATCATGCCACCTCACATCTTTGAAATCGGCTTGAAAGTCAACAGCAAAGTGTACCTCGATGTTCTGAAGAGTGTTGTGTCCGGCGTCGACCCACAAGTCCAAAGAGACCCAGGCTTAGCTTTAGAACTAGTGCTACGACTTTACACCTTCTCTCACTAACCCCCACTTTTTTCCAAATCTGAACCTGCTGGACTACTTCGCTCAATCATACGTCGGGAACATCACCAACATGACATCCCACGACACCAAAGCCAGCAGGATATCCACCATTCGCCGAGCTTCCGTCGGCGCTTGTCGAAAAGGCATGGTTCCAGTTCCGGAACTGTATCGAGGAGGGGATTGAGGCTGAGGGCGGCTACATTGAATAGATGTCATTTCTACTATATATCAAGTTAGCTAATTTGATTTTTTTGCAATGTTTTTTTTTTTTTTTTAAATAAGTCTGTAGTGTGGTTTTTTTTTCCTTTAGGACGACAAAAACTAAAAAAAAAATATGGTATATATTTTGCCAATATATTTTTTCGGTAATGGAAAGCTTAAGCCATTGCTACTATTAATAATTTACAAATTTAAGTAATTCTGCTTTAAATCGACGAATGTAAAAGAAACGAATCTAATTTTTTTTTTTTTTTTTTTTTTTTACTTTTTCATGTCGTTGGATCTTCATGCCAAATTTAGTGGAATGTTACCTTTTCTATTTATTTACAAAACGCTGTAATAACGTATTATGTATGTATTAAGCGATAGGTTACAAAAAGACATATCGGGTGTATATCTATAAAGGCACAGAGTAAAACGAGTTTTTTGTTATATTTGTAAAGATCTATGTTTTATGGCGCTCGGTACAGCAGCTGTTGCGTTAAGCATTAAATTAGCTGGATAACTTGCGGCATTAACCGGGAATTCCAGGTTGAAAATAATTATGAATAGCAAGTGTTGTACCTGCGCGAGAAGTGCAAGATAAATAAACGCAAGGTACATGGCAGAATGCGTAATGGATACAAGGTGCGAGAAATTGAGTACGCCCTCAGCAATTAATTACACTAGCACTAAATATTCGAGCTGCTTAGAGTAGAAATACTGTGGAGTTCTCTCAGTTGACTGTATTATTTTTATTTCTATTTAAATGTAAACGGTCACAGCTACCCGACATTAGTTGGGCCCAAGAGAATAGAGGATTTTAAAAGAGTGTATAAAAATACATTTAACATTTTTTTAGATGAAATGTGAATGCTTGTGTTATGTTGATTAATCGGACTATCATTCTCATCTTGAGTGTTATTAGCACAACGTTTTGGTCGCTGCAACCTACGACCTTCTTCGGGTGTGTAGAACATGCTTCTTTTTCTCCACTAAGGAAAAGAGCGCTGGTGCTGCATTACAAGAATTCGACCCCTGGGTTTGGAGGTGGGTCTGTAGATCATGAAAAAGGTTCAATCTTCAGGGTTCACGAAGATATTTTTTAAAGGCTTTTCTATGACTCAATTTTTCGAGGTATCTATACTAATTATTAATATTAGTGAAAACAACGTATTTTACGAAACAGAGGATCGATATCTATGCGAACATTTTTGTTAAAACACAAAGCAAGGGGGCAACTCAAAGGAAAAAAGAGTTTGTTTTTTTTGTTTTTTGTTTTTTGTGAAGTTACCCCTGAAGACTGATTCTTCTTTATGGTCTACGGATCCACCCTCAAACCCAGGGTTCGAATTCTTGTAATGCAGAACCGACCCTCTTTTCCTTAGTTAAGAAAAAGAAGCATGTTCTTAACACCTGAAAAAGGTCGCAGGTTGCAGCGACCGAAACGTTGTGCTAATAATACCCGAGATGAGAATAATAATCCGATTAATCAACGTAACACAAGCAAATACATTTAGCGTTTCTGAATTTTGAGATGGGGATTGCTTCTTTCATAATCTTTAGGTTCTAGCAGTCTATTGTTCTCATCT
Organism: Euprymna scolopes; assembly: GCF_053919585.1. Lineage (NCBI taxonomy): Eukaryota > Metazoa > Mollusca > Cephalopoda > Sepiida > Sepiolidae > Euprymna > Euprymna scolopes. The sequence goes on along the minus strand of NC_136511.1, from coordinate 48,449,881 downwards.
GGAGTGTCATTTTCATAACGTTTCGCAAAGACCTGTCGTAATGGTTTCGCCTGCATCGAAAAAGCTGTAATAGATGAGACCAGTCGCAGACCATCAAATAGTACTAATGATTGTCTTTTATTGCAACTCTGACATCGGCAAGTGTCGTGGAGCTTCGTCAGCGTCTAATCACTGCAAGTCACAGTCCGTTGGAGAAACGGATCGTTCTTTTTTTTGTCGTAAAAGAAAGGAAGTTGACATTTAACAGCGTTTGTTTTGGTTGTCGTTCAATTCGATAGGCACCAATTTATCAAGTGCTTTGTCTTTCCAGTCTCCCTCAAGTAGTTGGACAAAACACTAAGAAACGGGGCCTAATTAGAGTTGGGCCCCGTTTTTTTTTTGGGGGGGGGTCACCCTGTATTTTCTGTTCTCCATGCAAAACTTTACGATGATCTACAAATCTTAAAACAGAAACAGCAGTTTTTTTTCTATTAAAAAAGAAAAAAAAAACAAATCGGTATAAATAAAAACGTAAAAATGTAAAGAAATGAAGACATGAAATCTATTACTAAAATGACCGGATTACGCAGTAAGAAACCCAATAAAGGTTGATATTACGTAATAAAATGGATAGGTCAAACTTTCTCTATCACTCCTCCCATCTTCGCCATCCTCGCCATCTTCGCCATCCTCGCCATCCTCGCCATCTTCGCCATCTTAATCTTTCTTCTTCTAATTGTTACCATCTATTTCGTTCTCTATTACTAATTACTGTCTTCCCTCCATTTCTTCCTCTTCACTTTCCATCCTACTTTCTACGTTCTCTTATCGTCTACGTATCACACGGAAGGACCTTATTTATTTATTTCCGCATGGGGTAAATCGTTTTTATTTCATATAGACGATATGAATCTCACCAAAAAGGTCCCAATCTGGATAGAACGGAAATCATAATGTACATGTTTAAGCAAGAATAATACACACACACGTATATATATATATATATATATATATATATATATATATATATATATATATATATATATATACTAGCAAAAGTACCCGTCGTTGATTGGGTTCAAAAACAGCCTACAGAAAATGGACTCTGCTTTATGAAAGTATGATAGGTTATGAAAAGGAAGGGTTGTAAATTTGGGTCGAATTAGGGGGTATCAAAACCAAAGCAAAATATGATAAAGCTAAAAATAAAATAGATAAAACCCATAATTTATTACACCATACCTGTTTACACTGAAACACTTATCACAATATTCTGTGGATCTATATTAAAAAACCTTGTTAAACTTTGTATAAACAAAGTATACTTACGCAGATAGATATGAAAAGTCTTTATTAAAGCGTGTGCCTATTTCCATCCAATGGAGGCCAGGCGCTAACGCAGACCCCACAATTTTATTATACCATCCCTATTTACTTTAAAACATACTTATCAAAGTATTCTTATGTATATCTATATCAAAAACACTTGTAAACGTTTTTTGTTAATATTGACAAAATTTTATTTCCATACTTTGTGGACTAGGCGCGAACGCAGACCCCACAATTTAAATGAACCACCGTTCTGCCAGATCAAACATACCCATTCCTATGTCTCGATACATCTTCTATCATTATATGTAATCAGCTTTTTAAAATAGTCAACCATATAGAAGGCTATTCGTGACCACACACACACACACACACATACACCTTTATATTATATATATATATATATATATATATATATATATATATATATATAACACAGATTAAAATTCGATGAAAAATCTTGATAGATATTACTAGAGGTAATATTTTCAGAGTGATCCTAGCCAAAAAGGAAAACACTACAACTAAATTTATATGCATGCACACACACACACACACACACACACACATATATATATATATATATATATATATATATATATATATATATATATATATATATATATATATATATATATATATAACGTAAAAATATTTAAAACTAGCAGGCCGCCTAGCACTGCCTGGTCGTAAAATACGCATAAATATTATTTTTTTAATTATTACAGAAACTGAGATTCATGTGTTACATATATGTCTGTTTGGTGATCGTCTACTGATTAAAATGGACAGTTAATTCATTTACAATGAATACGAGACATATTGTTTATAAAAACAGGCTTAATTTATTTTACGATGTATTTAATATACACATTTCAACACAACGACAGCGGCAGGGGTTAGTCGTAGGGGTGGTCGCGAACTATGACAATTGTGTCCCTCAGCTGTCCATCTCTCTGATTTATCTTTGACTCTAGCTCCTATATTGAGAATTCATTTCTGCCATGAGGTCATACGTGTGTCTGTCAACGTGATGGACTCACGTGGCCTAAACATGCGTGGTTCGGCACGTTTCTAAACCATTTCTGCAGAGAAAGAAGTCTTACTCCTATGTTTTACTAACCTATTGTTCAACATATTAAATTGCATTGTTCATTATATCCTAGCTGACCTTATTTTAATTCAGTTTTCATAAAAAAGAATTGAACAATCAAAATTCCTTTTACAACAACATATCTAAACTATTTTATGTTAAACTGAAAAATGCGAAATTATATTTCTGAACCTTGCTTGCAAAGTTCAAATCTCGGGTTATGCTAATCTCATTTTCACTTATCTAATGTTTTTCTTACAAGAAAAGGGGAACCTTTCTTGTAACATGTGCATGCGAGTGTTATGATTTTTTTAAACAGTTCAGTGCTTGCAACTTAAGAAAATATAGAGCTTTGATCGAAACTAAAACCTAAATACAGTGAGTCAAGTACGACACGCATTAGGCCAGCTTGATACGATCTTTAAAAAGTGTATTCTAACCTATTCATACTTAACATAAAGAATCTTGTCATGTGACCGATCACGCATTCTTGAAACATTTGATAAACCGAAAAAAATCTGTCGAACGTCTACGCACCAATTTCTCAATGTGTATCCCTTACTGCTGCCACATCTGGGCAGGAGCTGCTAAAAACAGCCTATCTTTCATTGACAGAGTACAAAATAGACTTCGTGGTTTAGTGGGGGTACCCTTTTTTCTCTTCCCTGCAACCTCTCTCCAACAGAAGAGACGCTGCAAGCCTGTCTTTGTTTTATCGCTATTTCCATGGCAGGTGCTCGTCTGAGCTTTAATCCTTTTGTCCCCCCTCGCCAATCTTTCACGAGAAACACATGATTGGCTGAAACTACTGTCAACAATTTTCGCCACTCTTTATCTGTGTCTAAATCCAGACGTAGATTCCATGAGCAAAGCTTCTTTCTTAGAATTGCACGCCAGTGGAACTCTCTGCCGCTTGCCTGTTTCCCACCTGACTACAACTTGGACGTCTTCAAGTTCAACATAAACAAACTCCTGACAAACCGCCCCCTTAAGTAAGACACTCTATCAAAACCCCCAATACTAATGATTACTACAATACTATCTCATTGATTACTGTACACGCAATAACCCTTATCCCTGAGTGGCCTTCGAGCCTTGATAAGTGGTGACCTCCATGTAAAAAAAAATGAAACAAAATTTTAATTTTTCCATAGGTCTGAATACTCTATATACCATTTTTAAGTCTGTACATAAAAAAATTAATTGAGTATATGGGTTGAAAATTGTCTTCACACGCACATGATCTCATTTATAGAAAATATATGGATTAGACACAAGTCCATGCAAAGACGTGACAGAATAATAGCTGTCGTTGGTTATTATTGGTTTCACATAATATGCAATGTCTCCCTTACTCTGGCCTAGAATCGCATCAATCACCACAATAGAACGTTCACTTAATTAAAATATTGGCAAGTTGATTTGAAATTTTATTGTTTATTAATAGATGTATATATTTAAAATTTGATCTTACCGGATTTAAAGTTATATTTAGTGCAAAAAATATTCTTTAATTCGACCTTGCCTAATTTTGTTCTCGATAACCTTGGAAATAAATTTAAAAAAAAAAACAAAAGCAAAAAAAAAAAAAACGTACATATTCTATTGAAGACAATGTTGAAAAAGATACATAATCTTTGTAGGTGCTATTTGTGTATTTTCGTAATGAATACTCTCCGCTCGCAGACAATGGTCATTTGTATAAAAGATGATCTTTGTTATTATTAAAAAAAAAAAAAAAAAAAAGGAGTTTTCACACAGGCGGTGTGCATTGGAGTCTAAGTGACAACATGTCTCCACAGGTTTCCAGCACTCTCCACCTCTTTCGATAACCTTTGCAAATGAATTTGCTTATCACAACATTCATTTACCATTGATCTGCGCTGGCATTTGAGTGACAATGAGTCTTCTTAATGCTTTCGTTCCTCCATCTTCTAATCATCCTAGACGTGATTATACTATTTGATGTTGTATCAGTCCATACCGGCAGTACATTTTTTTTTGGGGGGGGGGGGTAATTAATTACTGTTTTCCGGTTACATTTTTCTTGGTCCCATGAGTGACATTGTGGGAGTCTATATAGATGCGGTGAGTGCATATAAATTGTGTGGCAAAAAATGTTCTTCTACTGAATGTTTGTAAACAGTGTGTCTATACGTTTGTATATACGAGTCACAGTCATCTATATGACGTGTGTGTATACCTGTGTTCGACTGTGACTGTCTAACGTTTTGATCGTCAAATTTAGAGTTTGTTGTGTGTGTGTATGAACATTTAATTACAATTCATGGCGCGGCAAGTATATACATAAATACCTTGACAACACAAAGGACGAATAACACTTATTTGGGGCTTCAACGCCCGGCCAAATCGAGAACACATCTGCTCCATCCTTGGTCTCCTTTGACTGAAAGCTGCAATGGAAACTCTTCCAAAGAAAATGACCGACCTTGGATTTTATTTTCAGCAACTTTTATTCCCGATATTTCCCCATTTCAAAGCTGCCGCTGGTCCTAGACTAACGGATTCTGAGCCTCTCTGCTGGGAGCCATCACCGCCCGACTCTATCCGCTGCCTGTCTGTCTGTCTATCTGTCTGTCTGTCTCTCTCTCTCACACACACACACACACACACACACTCCCGATCCTTAATTACGTCTGTTCTCTCCTTTTCTCTCGCGCGCGCACTTCCGATCGCTGAATTATTAAATCATCGTGTTTTTCTCAAAACTCTGCCTAAACCCACGTCATTTTATAATGACCTCTACATACGCGAAGTCAATCCATTTAAAATTATTGTTTATGTTCTAACATTCTTTTCTATTAAAACATCTTAACAAAAACAATTTTCTCTGTAAATATTTATTTTGCTAGAATAACATTCTATTTTTACAAATATTGCAACGATCATAACAATCGTCGACGAGCAATACATAGCATGGCTTCTTTATTTCGGCAAACGAGTGAACGGGGTAAGAAGCATCGCATTGTCGACCACTTAAACTTTTTAACGTTTCTTTCTTCGACGCATCTTCTAACCGAGACATCCACTTCGTCCAAACTCACATAAGCGTCTGCGTTTTCATGTGAACCACACGATCTCTATTCTTTCGCTATCTTCCTGCATCGTTTTTCTTTCACAGAAACTCAATTGCCCTCGGTTTTCCGTCGCTGACCCTAGCTACTAATTTGACTTAACCCCTGGAACCGTTCTTTGCACTAAGTAACCTGCCAGCAACTCCAATTTTAAACATGTCGGCGTAACCTGGAATATATTATATAACACACGGGCCTCTCATCACAACAGCAACAGCATCTACCTTTTTGAAATCCCATAATTATTTCATCTCCCTTTCCAAGTCTTGCTAATTTTCGACCTGCTCGTTTCCTTTTTCCTCTACATGCACATGTGTTACTGTTGTATTAATAATTATTGTCTTGTGTTTTCTTTCTAACGAGACTAAATCTGGTTTCCTTGCTTTAATCAAATTATCACATTGTATATTCATACCTCACAATAACTTCATTTGATCACTCTCCACCACTGGAGACTGGAGTATGGAAAATACTTGTACGAGTTTTCGTTGCATTCAAACCTCTTTTCTGGCGTATTTTCAAATGAATAATCCTCGCAATATTATCATGAAGGCTCTGTTGTAATTCTATCGAGCTTCTTACTGACGAGTTGTTATACATTCTACCCCTCCTTCGCACGCAGACGACAAAGCCTTCTTATCAATGTGATATTTCACACTTTTGTCCTGAGCGATTTCTCCAGTGTGGCACATATTATGGTTCCTTTAAGTCACACTTCGACAAGCATCGCCAGGTTTTGTCTTCTGTTCGATTACTTCTCGAAAATACCTATTGAATCGTCAATGCATTTTCTTCTCAAGCAACTTGTCACTCATTTTTTTTTGTTTATTGCCTTAATTACTTTGCTTTAATTACTTTGCCTTAATTATTTTGCCTTAATTATTTATTTTACTTAATTACTTTGCTTTAATTGCTTTGCCTTCATTATTTCGGCTTAATTCTTTTATCTTAATTATTTTGCCTTAATTACTTTGCCTTAATTACCTTGCCTTAATTATTTTGGCTTAATTCCTTTGCCTTAGTTATTTGCCTTAATTACTTTGCCTTAATTATTTTGCCTTAATTATTTTGCCTTAATTACTTTGCTTTAATTATTTTGTCTTAATTATTTTGCCTTAATTATTTTGCCTTAATTACTTTGCCTTAATTATTTTGCCTTGATTATTTTGCCTTAATTATTTTGCCTAAATTACTTTGCCTTAATTATTTTGCCTTAATTACTTTGCTTTAATTACTTTGCCTTAATTATTTTGCCTTAATTACTTTGCCTTAATTATTTTGCGTTAATTACTGTGCCTTCATTATCTTGCCTTAATTATTTTGCCTTAATTACTTTGTCTTTATTACTTTGCTTTAATTACTTTGCCTTAATTATTTTGCCTTAATTATTTGCCTTAATTACTTTTCCTTTTTTTTGGCTTAATTATTTTGCCTTAATTACTTTGCCTTAATTTCATTACCTTAATTATTTTGCCTTAATTTCTTTGACTTAATTTATTTGCCTTAATTACTTTGCCTTAATTATTTTGCCTTAATTACTTTGCCTTAATTATTTTGCCTTGATTACTAGTTCGTATTAGTGTATATACATTTTAGCTTTCCTACGCGGGGAGGAGGGAGAGTTATTTCCTATGTTTGTGCATTTTTAACGTCGCTTCTGTTATGGGACGTATTTTATTATTAGTTTTACATTGAACATTAAAAAATAAAAATATTTAATGAATAAAAACAACAACATCAATAATACTTGACGAATTCTCACGAGAATTAAATGCAGAATATTCTGTGTATCTTAACTGCCATATATCATAACTTACTCTCTCTCTCTCTCTCTCTATATATATATATATATATATATATAAGCAAAGAAAGAAAATAAACTGATTATATATATATATATATATATATATATATATATATATATAAATAAGTTTTTTTTCTTTCTTTTAAAGTGTGGTACTTCTGGGTGGTGGTCGCAATCACTGCCTGAAGCCTCTTCAAATTTTGACTTGAGAAACGCGTATTACAAACGCTCAGAGTGAGTTTGCATCTTGTGTGTCAATTATGAAAGGTATATACCAAGACCACCCAGTAGGTTAAGCGTATGAAAAGACAGTTAAATAACATTTTTTTTAAATACGTACACTAAACTTGTCTGTGAAACCACTTCCTTAACACACTATTTTCCGTTGTATATTATATATATCTCATACAATAAAAACACCTGTTTCTTTTGAAGAGGGACGTGTTTGAGATTATACTGCAAACTGGTCTGTACTCTGGTTTCATAGTTTGTTTTCTGCTGCAAAACAATGGTGGTGTAGATAGGCAAACGTTTAGTTGTAGCGGAAATAGATTTCCTGCTAATAATCACTAAAACGTCGAAATAAATGAAACCGGATAATTATAATTCTACTGCTGATAATGATTGTAGTAACTACGATCGCGCTTTTGAATCTCAATAAATTACAGCCACGCTAAGCAGCTGTGTAGACGACGAATCGCGATCGGTTAATGGTTATTTCAGAAAACAAAGATGTATAGACGTTCCCATATACATAGTACGACAGACAGTGTGAAGTGGATAATTACTTCGTAGCATGTAGGTAAAATTTTCACTCTAATTAATGTAGGTACATTCTTCAATTTAATTAATTGTATTCGTTTATTCGTCTCTATCGCTCGAAACATTAAAAAAACATTAATGTTTATATATATTTATGCGCGATAAATGTCCCAGTAATTATTGTGTGCTTCGTTAACCTGGCGGTATATTACTGGTCTCGCCGGTATTAAATCTCGTCAAAATATAGCCACGCTTGGGAGCCACATGTTGTATAATAGCACTTCCGGGTATAGTCGAATTACCTAAGCAAGAAGATTACTATTATCGAGCAGATTAAATTAGATTTGTGTTGAAGGCAAAAGTGCACTTCAGGGACAAATATGATTAAATGCTGTTTTAGGAATTTAACTTGACTATGTTCTATGAATAAAAAGAAGGATAAACAAAAACAAGTTTTAATTTATTTATTGCAGACTATTATGTTCATCTTTCTTAGT
>NC_136511.1:48423822-48436322 GCF_053919585.1 Euprymna scolopes | reverse complement strand
TGTTTACTCAAGAAAATCTTAGTTACTGTTTGGATGGAAATGTATTTTCAATTATTAAATCATTTCTCTTCGATGGATTCATAAGAGCAATGATTGATTTGCAGAAATCAGAAGCTCACAATATTAATGCTGGAGTCCCTCATGACCCATCCTGGGCCCAACTCACTTCCTGATCTACATAAATGATCTCCCAAAATAACATATCAAGATCATTTGTAGACATTTATGCTGACGACTCTACCATCTATAGCAACACTTCAAAGGTCGTAAACGATCATGTTCTCTCTTATTCTCTCTCCTCTCATCTTAATCACGCGGTGCAATTGGGAAAGAGGGAGCCGGTTTATTTTAATGTATCTAAAACCAAGCTTCTGTCTTTCTCTGATCGACGCTCTTATCTCCCCTGGCATCAATCAATATGAATTGCTCTCTCCAGGGGTGGCTCTATGTTTAACAAACTTCGAGGCCCGACCTTTACTCCTGATCTGAAATGGAACACGTACATCCAATCCGTTTCCAAGGCTGCTGGGAAAATGGTTGGATAGTTTTACCACTCCGGTAGATATCTCACTGTTGATGCAATTCTCTACCTGTATAAGAGCCAAGTACGTCCAAGGATGGAGTACTGTTGCCACATCTGGACAGGAGCTGCTAGAAGCAGCGTATACTTACTTGACTTCGTAACCTAGTAGGGATGTCCTTTTCTCTTCCCTACATCCTCATTCCTATAGAAGAGGCGTTGCGAGCCTGTCTCTGCTTTATCGTTATTTTCATGGCAAGTGTTCGTTTGAGCTCAAATCTATGCCCCCCTGCCCTAACTCTCACGAAAACACTCGTCTAGCTGAAACCATTATCAATAATTTCCCCACTCTTTATCTGTGCCTAAACCTAAAAGTAGCTTCCATCAACAAAGCTTCTTTCTTAGAACTGCACGCCTGTGAACTCTTTTCCGTTTTCCTGCTTTCCAACTGACTACAATATGGCTGTCTTCAAATCCAACGTGAAGAAATTCTTAATGAGCCATTCCCTAAATAATCAAAATTACCAAATGTCCACTACCAAAGGTTACTACGACATGTTCACTTTGATCACTGTACACTCATTAACCAGTATCCTTGAGTGGCCTCCGGCCCTTGACAAGTGGTGACCCCTTTGTAAAAAAATCCGTTGATTGTGCTCAATCAAAGACAGCAAATTATATATTTCTTATAATACTTTATGTAAATGCAGTCCTATCTTGTTACCATGTGCAGACTGTTTCGATCATAATAGATCTCATCAGGCAAAAAAATTAAAAAAGGTTCAAGACCATTTTTATAATTTGAGTGGAGAAAGTATGCCATCACTAGCGTGAAGCAAAGTTAAAGTTCTTATGGGTTTAAATTAATTCAAAAATCAAATTTAATTAAAAAGGGGGTTTAAAAGGATAGTTTTAGGGAAAAGTTAGCGGGAGTGATAAGAGGGGAGGGTAATATATAGATATAGAGGGTGGTATGAATACTCTAAGAGGAAAAAATTGAGAATAGAGGGGTGAAAGCAGTTGGTATGTAACTAACGAAGGTGTCAGACGACGATATTAACACTATTATAATGCAAGTCATTTAAAAGTGTTTCAACTATAGAAAAAAGTTTAATTAAATTGGGTCATATTGGCTATCAATAAAACACGTTTTTCATTCAATTATTTATTCATTATTTTTTTTAATTATATCATTTGTTTTGGAAATAACGCGGACTTGTTTCAGTTATATCAGATTGGATATTTATTTATTTAATTTATATCTTAATATGTTAGAATATTTAAGCTTATCAAATAGTAGTTATTTTAGCTTTTATTTTGTTTCCATACACACACACACACGTGAGCACACACACACACACACACACACACACACATGTATATATATATATATATATATATATATATATATATATATATATATAAACACATATAGACACGCACACAAATACGCATGTATACAGGTAAACCCGCACAGACACACGCACATAAGCATATGTATATGTATAGATTGTGTTTTAAATCTTTATTAATTTATATAAGTATTTATGTCGTTATTATTATTATTATTGTTATTATGATTAATATTATTATAATTAATGTCATTATTATTATTATTAATGTTATTATTATTATTATCAATATTATTATTATTAATTATTATTATTATTTTTATATTAGTTTTTATTTTGATTAATAATAATTATTATTTACTATTTCATTTCCTTTTATTTTATTTTCTTAAAACTTATTAATTTTGTATTTAAGTTTTTGTATATAAAAGAATGTATTTAAATCTAAATAATGTTGGAAGGGTTTTCCAAAGAATTTTAAAATTCATCTACGGTCACCTTTAAATTCTACAGTTGGATAGTCTTTGCCAAAATTATATAGTATACTTTTAAGGCCATCCGGCGTTGCTCGGAACCGTATAAGACAATGCGAAAAATTTTGAACATGTCTGTTATTCTAAGGATAGAGGATTGTTCGATGTCTATGTATCATTTGCCATCTTGAGCAAAGGAATATTTGACCTACCCTAGGATGGGTAGTAAACAATATATGTACGGAATAATTGTACTTTCATTGGACAAGACATTTACTGCACGGTTGTGGAAAAAAAAATCCTTACCTAGGGCGGGTTATGTACAACACATATTTAAAATTATTTTAAAAAGTTTATGTTGTGCTAAATTTTTGGTATGTCACAGGTGTGTTTGTTTTTACATCAGAGTACAATAGTGAAGAAGCACCGGTTTTTTATATAAATGTTATATTACTCGAATATATTTCATGATTTTCGATTTTGATAACTTATGTAAGTCACAGATAAGAATTTCATTGTTTTTCATATGGGTACTTCACTGTATAAGTACCTTATTTCCTGGGTAGGCTACTGTAGAATTACCATTTTTTCTAAGTTAAAAATGTAAAAACTCGATACTTTTAAGTAATTTTCTGTTGTGCTAAATTTTCTGAGCGTCTAAAGTAAGAATTTGTTTTTTCATCTACTGCTATAGTGAAGAAGCACCTTATTTCTCATTTAAAAGTCATGCTATTCGAATATATAACGTGATTTTCGGTTTTAATGACTTTTATGCACTTCACAGGTAGGATTGGATTTGTTCTTCATATGAGTGCTATACTACACAAGCACCTTATTTCTTGGGTAGGATAGTGTGCAAGTACATTGTTTTAATATATAGATGAAACTACTCGATGATTTTACATAATTTTCTGTTGTGCGAACTTTTCTATATAACAGAGGTGAGAGTTTGTTTTTATAATAGAGTGCTATAATAAAGAAGCACCTTATTTCTTATATAAATGTCATACTACTCAAGTATATTATGTAATTTTCCGTTTGGATTACTTTTATGTACGCCTTGGGTAAGTTTTCTTTTGTTTTTAATATGGGTACTATATTGTACAAGTACCTTATTTCTCGGGTAGGATACTGTATAAGTACCTTTTTTCTAATGTAAAAATGACAAAACTCGATACGTTTATGTAATTTTCTGTTGTGTTACATTTGAAGTGTTTAGACGATACTGTTGGTATCGATGAGTGTTCAGAAACTATGCACGACGTCCAATAAAAAATATCTGCATGTCTATTTATGTGTATTATGTTTTTGCTAAATGTAAACTTTTCCACAAATGAGCTTTAACTGTTTACACAAAACTATCGGCATAGATGGATGTTCATAAAACATGCACAGTGTCTAATAAAAAATATATGGATACGTATATATATACTGTGAAAGCATCTTCAAAATAATTTATTAGGATTTAGACTGCAGTACACAAGTACCTTCAAAATTGTCAAATCGGCCCTGTACTGCACAAGCACCTTGAAAATTGTAAAGTCAGACCTATACTGCATAACCACATTCACAATTGTCAAATCGGACCTATACTGCACAAACACCTTCACAATGGTCGAATAGGACCTATATTTCACAAGCACTTTAAAAATTGTCAAATCGGACCTATACGGCACAAACATCTTCAGAATTGTCAAATTGAACCTATACTGCACAAGCACCTTAAAAATTTTCAAATCGGACCTATAATACAAAATCAGAATAGGACCTATACAAATATAAACATTACATATAATTCATAATGATCAGTTAATTAGTTTTGGAGTAGATCCTAGACACAAAGATATAACCATATACACATAATTTAAATCAATAATGATCGGTTAATTTGTTTAGGAGTGAATCCAACACACACACACGCATACACACACACACACACACACACACACATATATATGTATATATATATATATATATATATATATATATATATATATATAATCCTTATTAAAATTCATAATTACGGTTTATTATTTTTGGAGTGAATCCAATAATAGAAATACATAATCATATACACATCCGTAAAATTTATAATGATATGTTCATTAGTTTAGGAGTGAATCCAATACATACAAATATACAGGCATATATACATAAATAAACTTAATAATGATCGGTTAATTAGTTTAGGAGTGAATCCAATGCACAGGAATAATATATAATCATATGCGCATAATTAAAATTTATAATAATCGGTAAATTAATTCAGGGGCGAATCAAATACATACAAATATACAGACATATACACATAATTAAAATTCATAATGATCGATTAAATAGTTTAGGAATTAACTCAATACAAAATTCCATTACTGGGCATATTTACATGATTTTTGGAATGTAACAAATAAGCCGATATAAGATATATCCTATATATTTGGAATATGGCATTTTCGTTATATACAGAAAAAACATATATCCGTATCTTTTTTTATATAAAAGTGTTCTTTTATAATTATTACATAACATTTAAGAGTCCAGAATATCGGAATGTAAAAAAAAAAGAGAGAAAGAAATGGAGGAGCTCGAACCCGGAACACTGATGTTAGTAATCGACGACACACTGCACCAAACAGACAATTGCTTTTATACACTTGTAAATTACCCAAAACAGCAAATCTCTGTTACAAATCGTGCGCATGCGCAAACGACGCCATTGTCGCTATGCGTCGTCGAGTTGTCATTTCTTTCAAGTTTGAACCCCCTTTTTGAACCCCCTTTTTGAACCCCCTTTTTGACCCCCTTAGAAATTGTGTTAGCCGAAGATATACCTCTAATAAAATTCTACACCCTATATGCAATCTTTTTAGATATTGCACATCGTCTAACGATCATTCGTCTAGGAGGAGATACAATTTGAAAAACGGAAACGGACACACACACAGACATATTGAGTTTTATATATTAGATTTTAGCAATATAATTTATCCTTATAAAAGCGTTAGTTCTTCTTAGTATTTTATATATCTTGGAAATTATGTAATTTCAATTATATTATTGGGACCTCATGGTAGTATAATTTCCAATATATTTTAGGGAATATGAATTTATTACAGCAGAAACTATATTAGACAAATAACGACCAGAGCTTAGATATCAATTTTATTGTGGGTATTCTAGTAATAACAGTTAACTTGGTATAATTATGGAATATTGGCATTGAGGCGTATTTAGTTGTTACAGGTAGATTTAAACAAATGGGATATTTAATTATATGGGTGTAGTAGGTATATTACTCATACATATGAAAATATACACGTAGCATACACCTAGAAACATACATAGAAATATTAACAGGATATCAATACTTATACAATATATATATATATATATATATATATATATATATATAAACATGCATATAAATATATATATATATATATATATCAATTCATACGACATACATACAGACACATACACAAGCATACATATGTGCGGATAAGTATACACGTACATAAATATACACGAAAAGATACATATATACCACATGCAGCTATTTTATTGCCTTATTGAAGTTATGGATTTTAATATATATGCTGGTTGTATAAAATCAATTATTAATTTGGATCTTAATAGGTTATATTATATTATATTATATATTATAGCTTATTAAATAATAGTTATTATAATTTTTAGTATAGTTTGATATATACACACTAACACACATATAGGTATACATACATATATACACAAGTACCCATATGTTCATATTATTATTTGTTTATTTTTATTTATCAATGTTTTAAAATGCTATAAAAAGAGTGTATAATTATCAGAATCTCTTATCAAAATTATTTTTAAAGGATTTTAAATAAATTTAAAATACATTTAGAATCATCTGTAATCTCTATTTGAAAGTCTTTTCTATAAGTCTATAGTGTTTTATTTTTAAGAACTTAAATTTAATTATTTTAATAAAACGTATTATACGACGTTTTTATTTCCTACTATCAGGGATTCCGGCCTGGCACAGTCGTTAAATACGCTTAAATATGACATTCTGATGAATGCAGATTTCGTATTTATTTTTGTACGAGCCTGAGTACCCGGCGTTGCCCGGCGTTTCCCGGCGTTGCTCGAGTATTTGGATATGTGTACAGAGCAACAAAAAAAAAATAATAGGCAGGAAGGCTCGAACCCTTACAGCGAAGGAGGAAAAGAACGTGAAAAAAGAACGTGACATCTTTGCTGTTGCGTCTATTGCTAAAACAGAAGTCTCCTCAATCGAAAAGAGGGGAATGCTTTCAAAAATATCGGCGTAAAAGGCAACCCATCCTATAAAAAAAGTGCCCAGTTCAGGGCGAAGGAATTAATATTGTTAGCCGATTTTTCTGATATATGCCGTCCGAAGGGTCGGGCTTCAAAATGATACTGATCCAGTGAAAATCTGTCGCTTCTGTCGACGTTTTAGACAAGCATACAAACATACATACGTGCATACTGTTACTAATGGGGGAGGGGTATGACACCAATGATTTCGGCGATCGGTTTTATAACCACAAGTTATAATAACGAATGAATGAAAAGCTTCCAAAGTTACTATAAAATTTTCGAATTTTGGATTCAATTGGTTTGTCGTTGTCTACGTCACGAACCTGTATTTGATTCTTCGTCGCCATCTTTGTTACTGGCAATTACTTAACACACATGATCGGAACTGCACTGCTCCTTCACCGCCATTTTTGTTCAACATAATGTCTCAACACTATAAGGTTATGCGCCTAGACATCGTCTTTTCCCTGACGGTTCGGAATCTAAATTCGAATTGTGGCAGGTAAAATTTCTGGGGTATCTAAGGATCCGAAAACTACACAAAGTGATACCATCTCCAACAGAGAATCCTAACGACCCCGAATGTCCCGAAAAAACGCGACTGTTTTTGCATAACTTATTCAATGCTTAGACAAGAGAAGTCTGTCTCTGATTATAAGAGATTCCTTGGAAGAAAGACAGAAATCATTGAACATATTAAGAGAGCATGATTTATCAAAAGGGAAACCGAATAATTTTCGGTTTCCCTTTTGATAAATCATGCTCTCTTAATATGTTCAATTATATCACTATATACAGAACTAACGTCTCTAAATCCTAACGTTATAAGGGCAGAAACAACTGTCAATGCCTTAAAACTCTCAGGTGAAATAATAAGCGATAGCTTGTTGATATCAATGACCCTCAAGGGACTTCCAGCCGATTTAAGACCATTTATAACTGTTATAACTCATAAAGAAAAACCCATAAATTTCAGTGAATTTAAAGTGGCATTGAGCAGTTACGAAAAGACGAATCAGATGCTCGTCGACAATAATAATTCCAAAAATACTTCTCGAAAACAACCATTACTATTAGGCATCTCACCGCAATGATTCCCTCCCCACCAAAAAAAATTTTCCCAATAAAAAGAATAAAATTATCTGCTATAATTGTGGACGACCCAATCACAAAAGTTTCCAATGTCGATATAAACGCTCAAAAATGGACTCCATATAAAACGTTGAGAACTTTGATGAAGAGCATACATTTCTATTCACATGTAACTTTGACAATACTACAAACGGTAAAAATCTCCTTGTATGCTACACCACACGTTATCATCAAGGAATCTGATTTTATTAATTTTGATTCAAACTTTAATCCATAAATAAATAAAACTTTAATTTTTTCGAACTTGCCGAAGGTAGTCAAATAAATGAAAGTCTTGAAAAGAGGCGATGCTAAAATATCCCTAAAAAATAATAAAGGCGAAATTTGTAACTATATTGTAAAAAATGATCTATTCATACCTACATTCAAGCAAGACATATTTACCGTGTAGGCTGCCATAAAACAAGGCGCGAATATAACGTTTGGCCCAAACAAGTCAAAATGTATATACCTAATGGAACTGTATTTGACATTAAAGAAAATGGACGACTATATTATTTAAAAAGTCTGGTTCTCACAAAAACTGCCTGCCATAAAGTTCTAGGACACTGCAATACAGCTGATATACCTTCAGACGATTTCCCAAATCGTGATGTTTGTACACAGGGGAAAATGGAAAAATATATGAGCAAAACACCAGACAAAAAGGTCACAAAAATTCTCTCACTTGTGCCCTGTGACTTGGTAGGTTCGATCAGCCCGATAAGGAAAAATAATCTAAAGGTACGTTTTGAACTTTACTGATAATTTTTCCGGTTTAATTATAGTTTAATTTCTAAAAAAAAAAAAACAAATCTGACACTATCCTCGCCACTAAGAAATATTTAGCTGATATTGCCCAATACGGCTCGGTAAAATGTATTCGCTCAGACAATGGGACTGAATTTACTAGTACAGACTTTGAACTCCTATTAATTAACCATCGTATTAAACCAGTAATCTGCGCCGCATCCTCCTTTCAAAATAGCACCGCTGAAAGGGCATAGCGAACAGTTTTTGAGATGGCAAGATGTCTTCTTATCGAAATTAGCGCATAGTTTATGGGCGTACGCTTTAATGGCAGCAGTATATATATACTATATTCTATAATAGAAGATTAGGCAAAATACCGTATGAATTGTTTTGCAGTGTAAAACCCGAAATGAACCGAATGCATATAATTGGTTCAGATTGTTTCGCATTTATAGAAAATACCAGTAAACTAAGTATTAAAAGCGAAACAGGTATTTTTGTAGGTTACGATAAAAACAGTCCAGCATATTTAATCTACTTTCCAGATCAAAATGCCATAAAAAGGGTTAGATGTGTAAAATTCAATGATACATTAAATTTAAAAAATGCCGATCCAGTGCAGGAAAAACGGGAGGAAATATTACCTCGTATCTTAATCGATCACAATGACACTACTAATGATGACGATAATTACAGTAGAACTACTGACGTAAATATTACCTAAACACGTCGATATCCGATAAGGGAGCGACAAAGGCCAGACTTTTTGAAAATTAAAAAGATACAAGATTACGCCGTGGATTACTGTTACTCGTTGAACAGCGCACCGGAAAGTTATAATGAGGCGAATGATTCAGAAAATCACCAAGAATGGAAAAAAAGCTATGATATCCGAATTGAAAGCTTTATCTGAAAATAACAAATACGAAATAGTGGCAAAACTAAAAGATAAGAACATAATTTCTTCACGCTTGGTTTTTCCAAAAAAAATCACAGCTTCTGGCAGTGAAACTTTTAAAGCAAGATTTGTTGCAAAAGGTTTTTCATAAATTTCTTGAGTAGAATATTTTGCCACATGTTCACCAACGACAAATATTACGACGATTAGAATTTAATTACAATTTGCCGCTCAATACAATTTAAAAATACATCAAATCGATGTAAAAAATGCTTATTTAAATGCTCCGATTGACTGTGAAATCTATATTTATCCTCTAAAGGGATTAAAAATGAAAAATGAAGATTTCGTGTGGAAACTGAATAAATTGTTATATCGACTACTGTAAAATGTTTACAATTGGAATTTAACACTGCATAATTATTTGATAGAACAAGAATTCAAGCAATGTCCCGTGGACGCGTGCATGTATAGAAAAAATGTATGTAATAAATTGTTGCTTTTGGTTTTTTTGGATTGACGATATATTACTTGCTTCAAATTGTGACAACACTTTAAAAGATGTTAAAAATAAATTAAATAAAAAATTTAAAATGGCCGATCTTGGACAATTGTCATGGTTTCTCGGTATAAAATTTATCTGTGAAAATGAAACTATAACAATGAACCAATCATGGTACCTTGAGATAATTCTGTTCAAGTTCAGAATGCAAGATAGCAAACCGAGTACAATGGATATAAATAAAAATATAGAACCCGAAACAAAATTAATAGACGATCGATTATACAGGACACCCAGGAGAAAAAGAGATATACATGGATAAAAATGTATTATGGCAAGCAAACTACACCGTTAAGTGTTTGCTTACGGAGATTGATTATAATAATTAACATCTTAATGAATTATATCCTTATTCCAACAACAAACTGAATTATATGTATGTATGTACGTATCTATCTATCTATCTATCTATCTATTTCTCTCTCTCTCCGTATATATATATATGAATGCTGATTGCAACGTCTTGTCAGACAAGTGCCACTCCCTCAGACACTTAAAGTCCATGAGCCCAAATGCCTGAGGGAGTATCTATACAAAGATGATGTTACAGAGTCTTAGCTTTGTACGATAGCGAAGTCTCTCTCTCGGTTCAAAATATTTAGATCCAGCAACAAGCAAGAGGAAGATAGCCAGCAACAAATTAAATTGCAGACCAGCTTAATGAGGGTCCTGGTCTCTCGCTTAATGTTTTTTTTTTATATCAAAGATTTGCTTCTCCTAGAAAGGTTGCCTTCACCACGGCTTACGGGAGCTCTCCATCCCTACACACATAACCACACACACACACACACAAATATACATGGTGCTAGTTGGCGGTTAACCCAGAAAAAAGTGTTCATTCGCCCTTTGGAAGGTCTTGTTTTTAATCCTTCAGGGAGACTAGCCGCCCTCCTCACCAAACAAGTCTGGTGGGGGAACCAGTTTAGTCGCCGGTGACCCGACCACGAGGCAGGTAGTACTGGGTTACATAGTGTCAGTAGCATATGACACGACTTGACATAAATATATATATATATATATATATATATATATATATATATACACTAAATGAACTAAAAAAAATTATATATATATATATATATATATATATATATGAAATGAATTAAAAATAAATGAACTAATAAATATTTTCTTTATAGAGCAGACCTATGAAGATAGATGCTTACGCGGTTAAAAGAAGCAATTCATGAGTTAAATTTAAAAGATATGTAATAAAAACTACATAGAACTTTATTTAATCCACAGGCCAATAATCTTCGTCTTTCGTCTATTTTATTTTTATTCTTCGTCTTTTTAATTTAATATATATATATATATATACATATATATATATATATATATATCAGATTGTCTGTCACATTAGACGTTCAAGTAACATTTCATAAATCTACAACACTTAGTTTGCAATTGGATTTACATCGGTCTGTCATCGTTTTAAAGAGAACTTTTGCATGCTTGTCATGCTTAAGCTTAAACTGCATTTGTTTCGCTGAGCAATCACAGAAACATTAAAGTTAACACGTTTTAACTTTCTGTCACATTTTATTAGCATTCCACTCATCTAATTTTTAATCTTGTATGTTTAAATAGAATTTTCACCAGTCTGTAATACTTAAGTTTAAAAGAACATATTAGTTAGTCTGCAATATTTAAGTTTGAGCTAGCATTTTAGTCGGCCTGTCATACATCAGTTTATAATAGTATTTGAGTCAGTTTGCTATATTTAAGTTTGAAGTAGTATTTTATCGGTCTGTAATGCATAAGTTTGAAAGAACATTTTAGTAAGTTTGTCATACAAAAGTTTAAAATAGCATTTGAGTCGGTTTGGTATACTTAAGTTAGAAATGACATTCTATTCGATTTGTTATACTTAAATAACATTTAAATATTATTTTAGTCTTTTTGTCATCCATACATTTTAATAGAATTATAGTCAGTTTGTCATACTTAAGTTTTAAATAGCATTTTATACAGTTTGTCATACTTCAGTTTGAAATAGCATTTTAGTCGGTTCGTTATACTTGTTTGAAAAAGCATTTTGTAAATTTGTAATACCTTGGTTTGAAATTGCATTTTTACTAATCCATAATACTTAAGTGTGAAAAGAAAATTTTAATCGGTCTCTCAGTTTTACGTTTAATAGTGAATTTTCGATTTTCCGCCATACTTTAAAATAGCATTCTCAGCCATCTGCCATATGTAAGCTTTAAATGACATTTTAGCCGGTCTTTCACTTTAAAGTTTGAAATAGCATTTTTACTGCATTGTCGATGATTATTTGGAAATACAATTTCGTTTGTCTTGAAAGAACATTTTCTAAACGATGTCATGATTTTATTTTAAATCACATTTCGCCAAGCTAATGCTTAAAATAGCATTTTCGCAAGTCTGTTATGCTAAGTTTGTAATAACATTTTCGCGGGTCTATCATCCGAGTATTTGAAGTAGTATAATTTTGAAATACACATTTTCAATGGAC
>NC_136511.1:48348822-48418822 GCF_053919585.1 Euprymna scolopes | reverse complement strand
TATGTAAGTAAAAAGAAAAAAGACAATTTATAAATTAAAAAAAAAACTCAGTTCATAAGTATATTTTATTATAACGGATATTATTTTATTATAAAGTTCAAATAATGGCCGTTTTAATAAAACTTCTATTTTTATATTTGCATTAAAATATGCATTATGTAGTTTTGGTCATCTGTACTTTAAAATCTGTCTGACGTCATTTCCGCTGAATGGCTTTGTAAACAAAGAAGTGAGATACTTAACTAAAGCCATAATATCTTTCTAGAATACGTACAGAATAGAATCAGACCATTAATTTTCTATCTTTTTTAGGGTGGCTTTTTCGCTATCAGTCTTAAATATGGTTCTGGTCAGTATAAGTGGTGCACTTTACAAGATTTTATCTTCTCAACTTTTTCAAGGGAAGTTAGTTTGTTGCTACTCGCCTGAGACGCCCCTAACAGGCGAATGTCAACGTGGTTTTTCATGCAGTTTTTGTTCAGTCAGTGTGTTTTTCTAGGCGCATTAAAATTCTACATTCTGACATTGTGTCTCATCTTCTGGCACAGGAGGAAGATAAATACACCCTCTCTTTCTCTCTCCACTTCTCTCTCTCTCTTTCTCTCTCTCTCTCGCTTTGTTTATCCCTTACTATATCTGTCCTTCTCTCTCTGATACGTACTTAGCCTAATGATTTTCTGCGCGTATGAAACACGGACGCCTCTGTGTAGTAAAATTGCTATTATTATCTCTACTATTATATAAAAGGAAATTTTTATGTGTGGGTATGAGTTCGTTTTCTATGGACTCCAAAAGCGGCTGAGACGATTGTCTTGAAATTTCACACAAATGTACTTTATGTGCCTAGCCGTGTTCTTAGATAGGTTTTGTATAAGAATGTCTTCGATCAGTATCCATGAACGATAGCCGAAAAAATCCAATGAAATAAGGAACAGATGATTTTGACTAAAGTTAACGCCGTATACAACCTAACATAACACGTGCATTTGGGAAGTTTTATTATATCTCAAGCAGAAAAACCCGACATATAAAATCAACAGTAGGTTATTTTATATCTCAGCGGAGCGTTTCAAATGAACGTTTTTGTTTAGAGCACGACTGAACCATTATACTTGACTTTTGAATTATAAACTTAAATTCAATAATTATATATTAATAATTTTATAAAATTAACAGAAGGCTCTTTAGAGTGCAATGTCCAGCTTTCGTCTTTCTGGCCATTCTATATTTAATCAAATGCTCGGCTTGTTCAGTAAAATTATTTAGTCCTGTTTAGAGCAAAAAATCTGAAATCGGATATTAACATAGTTGCAGACCGCCTAGTGTTTGCCGGTTATAAAATACGTGTAAATATTAAATTTTAATTCATGCAAAATTCTTATATGTTATTATAGACACAATTCTAAATTTATTATTATCTAATATATAGTGAATGATTTCAACAGTTATGAAGAAACATGGGACTTGTGTACCATCTGCTAGTATCGAAATAAGAACGTTTAGCGCTCCAGTGTTCGTCGTTAATTATTAGTCCAGCGTCGTCACCCTCAGCTATCGACAAATGGAAACAACAGGTTTAAAATTAAGCGACTTTCTTTTAATGATTAATTTTGAGCATGCGCAAAAGTAAAAGTAGGCGTATTATTTTATTCCATTTACTCTGCCAAAGTCATCTGTTTTTGTTTTCGATTTTGACACCTTAGCAGCAATTTTTGCCAACTAAATCCCCAGTCGAATGTGTGGTACAGGTCAAAATACTGTATATATAAGATTTTAACTCTGTAGACTAAATATTGAGAGAGGAGTTTGGGAGAGACCTTTTGTACATATGTTTTATAGCGGGTAGATATTGGAGACATGTATAACGGAGACTCATAACAAAGGATGATAATGGCGTTTATATTCTGATAGAAACATTCAGCTGACAGAGATGCGAATTCATTATTGAAGGAATGTGTAATACAGTTCTTTTACGTCAGAGGGAAGATAATTCACTTATGATGGAGGAGACATATCACTTGGAAAGTTCGTTTACAAGATGATCATAGACAAAACACATGTACCTTTCAGTTGTAATGACGACACGAAGACAATAGTCACAAAATATAGATTGTGAATATTTATTCATCAGTCGGCTGATTGATGACTCAGGAATTCAAGCTTGTATGGCTACATGGTCTTCTGTTGTCCCCTTCGCCTTTAAGGGAATCAGCTTCACTACGTCGCTGTTTCACTCTCGTCTCTAACTGACAAACTGGAAAAATGCCAAACAAGTCCCCAGAGACAGATTTAGATTGCTCGTAAAAAGAAAACACAATTAGAGATTTTTAACGACTTTTAAAGATTTTTATTTTCTTTCCCCAAGTTTTTATTCTTGGAAAATAAGGATACGATATAGAACTCTGCTAATGGTTTCCTTATTACATAAATTTCAGCAGCTTCAAAATTAGATTTAATTTCAGAACGAGTAATGAAGGTTTTCTTTCATCACATTTCTGCTGGCCCATCTTGTAGTACCCTTATTTATTTTTCTCAGTCGACTAGTCATTTGAAGGTTTGCTTTACCGTCGCCATACTCTTAAACTTTCTGATATTTTTTCCTACCGTATTTTGTGCTAGATTGATTTCCTTGCTAATATTTTTAAATTGTTTAGTTTTGGCCCTTTTTTAAACCCTTAAATTGCAGAATGCGCATCAGATTCAGATGATCCGTAGCACTATCTTGTAAACAGTTGCGGGCTTCTCTGATTGGTCAGAGATAGCAGTTCAATGTTATTGAAAATTTGAATATTTGAAGTCTTTTAAAATACAAAGTTTTGATTATAGATTCGAAAAAAGTGTCCATAGATTTGGATAAGGTAATTTCGAACATTGATAAAAACATAAATTCAACCGTGAGTTTTTATTTGTTTATTATTCTTCCACGTACAACTAAAACAAGTTAACGAGATTTTATTAATATTGTCATATTTCAGGCAAAATGACTAACATAAATTAGAATTCTAATAGAAAATATCATTTCAATATATATATATATATATATATATATATATATATATATATATATATACACACAATATTTCTTGCGGTTAACGGTGGCCGAATGGATTTGGTTCTTGCTAATGGAGATGGCTTCGTTGCCGGTTTCGAATTTCTCGACCGGTGTTAATCATGACACATTGCACTGATGATTCCCGAAAAGATGAAAGCCGAGTGTGTGTGTGTATGTTTGTGTGTCTGTGTGTGTGTGTGTTTGTGTGTGTGAGTAAGATTTGTAAAAAAAAATACGATTTTCCGTGTATGTTTCACTCTTTGTGTATACAAATATTTATATATAAATACATGAACAATAATTTTGTCATATCTCATAGTCCAAATTTTATTCATCTTACCCATGTTTCCTTTTCATAAAACAAACTTCAATATATTTTACAGATCTGTTTCATTCACGAGCACATTCATATTTGTACGACAGCATTAATTATATATATATATATATATATATATATATATATATATATATACACATACATATATATATATATATATATATATATATATATATATATATATATATAGCAAAAATGGTAATTAATAAGAACCTGAATAAATGCTCAATACTATTGCAGAACAAATACATGTTTTATTTTTTTACAGTTGTATCTGCTTCGTTACACATGTTTCGGTTACCGAATCGTATTAACGATCCAGTAACCTCATCAGATATGACAGAAATCGTTATTGGAAAAATGATATTAGAAGAAGCACGGAAAGCGGGGGGGGGGTAAAGTTCAACAACAGTTAAATTTTAAGGTATAATAAACATTAGACGGTTGTTGGGGTAAGGGGAACTTCAAGAAATTCAGCTAGACACGGATAGGAATATAGGGAGAGGGAAGAGAGAGATACAGTGAGGGTAAGGAAAGTGGTGAGGATTTTAATTTTAAGTTTTAAGATCTAATAAACATTAGAAGGTGATAGGAGTTAAGGGGTTAAAGCTGTTCAACCAGAAACGGATAAGAATATATCCGTATGGAGGGAAAGAGAGAGGGAGAGAGAGGGGGGGGGAGAATGAAGAAGGTGAACAAAAGAGGAGAGGCATAAGATTGATAGAGTTTTAGGAGCGGAGATAGGAGGAAAGAATATAGAGATGTAAATAAATAATAAGAGCGAAAGAAAGAGGGAGAGAAACAAGCAATTCAACACGTGGCTCTAGACTGTGGCGCTTAGGTGTGGCGTATATGTCATATGGGTTTTGACACGTTAAAGTTTTGCAGATTGGGAGGGGATATTGTTTACAGTGACTAAGATGCGTCCTCTAAAAGCATGTTTAGTTACATCCAACTTAAAAGCATGTATCTCTTTAAATTCATTGACTATAAAATGTCTTTAAGAAATTAAGTAAATTAGAGTGAATTAAAATTGCGAGATTTGGATTGAATAAATATAACAAAATATGGAATCATAAGAATATGGATGAAGGTGAATATAAGTAAGTAAATGTATATGTGTGTATATATAATATATATATATATATATATATATATATATATATATATATATATATATATATATATATATATGGTAAAACTGGTAAGTAGTAAAAACCTGAAGAGAGTGCTCAATACTATTGCGGAGCAAATATGTGTTTTATTTATTTATTATTACTGTTTTATCTGTTTGGTTACATATGGTTCGGATGTTGGACCATGTTTAAGATCCGACAGCCTCGTCAGACCTTACAGAAATGGTTGTTAGTATTTTCTTATTTTAGAAAATAATAACAACCATTTCTATAAGGTCTGACGAGGCTGTTGGATCGTAAACATGGTCCAACATCCGAAACATATGTAACCAAACGGATAAAACGGTAATAATAAAATGTATATATACATATATATATATATATATATATATATATATATATATATATATATACATAATAAAAGTGGCCTACTTTGTTTACGAAGTGATCTCCACCGAACTACTCTGTAAGTTGCTTGTCTACAGACCTGAAACTTTATATATACTATGTTCGGACTTGTGAAATAAATTAGGTTTGATTTGTAACCGATAAAAAATAGCTGCTTAAGGGTCTAAATTGAAATGTTGTATACCTATAGAAATAGTTCGATGTAATGTGTATTCTCTACGCAAGCGCTAATGAACATTTATACGTTTAACTGCGTTAATTCTTCATGTTTTGATATGCACGTGCCGTTAGCTCAGAGTCTACTGAATACCGCTAAAGAGTGATATGTTGTTTCTACTTTAAGTGATGGCGCCAAAGTCATTATTTTCTAAAATTTGGAAATTATTACAATATATTGGGTAATAGAGAAATTTACATGATATAAAATATCATATTTCAGTCCGGACCACGCTGGGCGGCCTCTTTATGGCCGGGCAATTCCGGGTTACCTGCCAGT
The DNA here is from genome assembly GCF_053919585.1 of Euprymna scolopes. Classification (NCBI taxonomy): domain Eukaryota; kingdom Metazoa; phylum Mollusca; class Cephalopoda; order Sepiida; family Sepiolidae; genus Euprymna; species Euprymna scolopes. The sequence continues at coordinate 48,413,393 of NC_136511.1, read as the reverse complement.
ATATATTCAGCTTTTATTTAATATATAAGTGTGTATGTTTATGCATAAAGAGCAGTAATTGTGTTTTGTGCGTTTTCTGAATGCGTACGTCTAAAGAAAATCTCGAATACAGAAGACCGTGTCCATCTGTCAGTCAAAACTCTAAGTGGATTCTCACAATTCGTTGATATAGTAAAAAGTGAAATTTGCCTTGTTGCTGTGGAGGACAGGCGGGGAGTGAACTGTCGAGCGGCGCGAACACACTGAATAAATATAGTGCTGACACGTGATACGTCCGATATTTTGTTCAAATGAGACAACGTGTCATCGGTCATGTTTTACTAGTCTGTTAATCGACCAAAGAATATGTCTTTTTATCCACCATTTTTGAACGCGCGTTAGATTGGCCGGCATTATTATCGTCAGTGTCAATCAGCCTGCCACATTGTTTCAGGAATCTATTTGCGTTTGCAGATTTACGTAGATTGTGGATTATTAATACCTAACCCAAGTACGGCCAACGATGGTGTACTCTTGTCACATCTGGGAAGGAGCTGCAGCAAGCAGCTTATCCTGCCTTCACAAAGTTCAAAATGGACTTCGTTGTGGGGGATGTCCTTTTCTCTTCTTTACAACCTCTTTCCCACAGAAGAGACGTTGCGAGCCTGTCTCTTCTTTATCGTTATTTCATGGCAAATGCTCAGCTGAGCTTGAATCTATGCCCTCGCCCTCGTTAAACTTTCACGAAAGACACTCGTCTAGTTGAAACCACTATCAATAATTTCCCATACTCTTTATCTGTGTCTAAACCTAAATGTAGATTCCATAAACAAAGCTTATTTCTTAGAACTGCACGCCTCTGGAACTCTCTTCCGTTTTCCTGCTTTCCGCTGACTACAAGTCCAACGTAAACAAGTTCTTGATGAACCATCCTCCTAAGTAATCCAATTTACAAAATTTCCACTACTTTCCATTTTAATACCCATTAACCTTTATCCTCGAGTGGCCTTCGCGTCTTGATAAGTGGTGACTCCTTTGTAAAAAACAAAGCCTGATTATCCGTCAACCTAGGCTTGCTCAGAAATTTCTATTCTGTACGTCAGTTCAAATGAAACAATATTTATTATTTTACCTTAATTTATACATATCTATATATATATATATATATATATATATATATATATATATATATAAATATATATATGTATGTATAAAAGTGAGGATGCGTGTGCGTTTGAGGACGCTTCTCAACCTATATACTCAAGGAATTCTTGATCTACAGACTTCAAAATTTGGTATATAAAATATTCAGGCACGTGGAAAAATTTTAATCGGTTTTCATCCTGGAAAAACGGGTTGTTAAAAGGGTTACAGTTCAAAAATTGTTACCTGGGGGTCATCGAAGTTTCATCCGTTGGCTAACTGCTTCACGAATGCGCATGCGTGAATGGTTGACATGATAGATTCATTGTGTTATAAATAAACAGGTTTCCAAACACTTTAAAATACCATGTCAAGCTGGCATAATGGTTATCGTACTTAAATTATTGTCTTTAAGTTTTGATTTCGATCTCAGCCCGAATATTTTTTTTAATTACAATAAGTGACCTACTTAAAAAAACATACCACTCACATGCACATGTCTCAGTTTCTGTACGAATTAAAATATAATATTTATGAGTAATTTACGACCAGGCAACGCCGAGCGGCCTGCTAGTAATAAAACAAAACTGATTGTTTCATCTCAAACCAAACATCATATGACCATAAATATAGGTGCTACATATAATTCTAATATGTATACGATTTTTGCTGATAATGCTGCCAGTTTACAGAAATTTCATTCGAATTCCTGATTTCCTACATTAGTTCCGCCTATCCGGATACTTATGAGTGGACATATCTTCCACTCATTCTAACAAGTCTACTTAAACTCTCTATATAACACCGGGAATTTATGATAATTATGTAATGTTTTTCATGCTAAAACCGTTATTGTTCTCTTATCTAATTGCAGTTTATTACCTTTCCGCGTATACACCTTCCCTCTTTAATGGCAAACGCACTCTCATAGTCTTGAGATAACTTTGGCTGCGTCCTGGTTGGCTAAGTTTAATCTAATTCCTGGAATATTCTTGTTCGTAATTGTCTTCATTGATTCTGACCATTCGGAGCCTCACACATTGATCTTACTTAAACGAAGTTGATGGATCTTTCATTAATTCTCAAAAATCTACTTCCACTCTTTTATCAAACACCAGGAATCTTCTTTCATTGTAGAATTTTCAGATCTAAGCCTTTATTGCTTGATATTTAAACAACATACAAGGGAATCACCACATATCAAGGCCAAGACCCCACTCGAGGATAAGGGTTAATACGTGGTAGTGGTCAAAAGGACAATATCGGTAATCGTTAGAAGTGTAAATTTGGTAAAATTGAATTATTTCAGGTGAACGGCTCATCAAGAATTTGTTCACATTGGACTTGAAGACGGCCATATTATAGTCAGCTGGAAAGCAGGCAAAGGGAAAGGAGTTCTACAGGTGAGCAGTTCTAAGAAAGAAGCATGGAATGTACGTTTAGGTACGGATAAAGAGTGGGGGAGATTATTGATAGTGTTGTCAGCCAAACGAGTGTTTCTCGTGAATGTTTGGCGAGGTCGGACCATAGATTGGAGCTCAGACAAGCACTTTCCATGAAAATAACGGTATAACAGAGACAGGCTCGCAACGCCTCTCCTGTTAGAAAGAGGTTACAGGGAAGAGAAAAGGGTATTCCTACTAGACTACGAAGTCTAATCTGAACTCTGTTAAGGCAGGATATGATCTTATTACTATTATATTACTTTTCAACATATACAACTTATCTCAGTAAATATATCACGATTATGTCTTTATTTTCGCTGCGTTCTGATTAACTAATGTCATTCAATGTCTTTGAATAATATAATTCGCAATCGAATTATTAAAAGCATAACCAAATTGATGATGATATATTTACTCGCCACAAAGTACTATTATTCGTCCGACTTTATGTCTTTATTTCAGTCAATAATAGTAAATAATTTTACAACAATTCAAGAAATTACCGTGTGTATAATCTAACAAGAAAATATTTGTGTAACTCCTGTAAATCAACTATTTTATTACTACAAACATTTCAGTAAATATTCAACAACACGTTAAAATACAACACCAGTTTCTTTATATAGCATCATTCATAGTATTGCTCCATAGAAATAAGAATCATTTCTTTGGATGCTTGACGGAACGATGCGTTGTTTTCCTCTTTCAAATGTTCGTCTTTACTTTTGTAAGCATGAAGTGTGTGTAGTTGTAGCGTCAAAGAATTTTTTCCAAATGAATTTCAAAATCAGAGAGCTAAATGAAGGCGACATTTTGACTACACGCCGAATGTGTAAATTTGACCTCTTGTTGACCTTTAGCGTGACCACTCTTTTTTCAATACGATATTCCAACGGTCTCACAGCTAGAGATGAAAGAATTCACAAATGATGGGACAGGTCATTCTAAGTCACCGCATATTTGAGTGTCGTAAACTAAATGAGTTTTTCTCGATTCTTTATTTAAAGAAATTTTATCGACTGGCGGACGAGAGATTTATGACTTTTAGTCGCCCCAATAAATTTTCAATCGACTGGCGAACGATCGTGTAAATATGACAGCCCCTTTAACAAATTCGTTTCTTATCGATGAGCACTTTCAGTTTAATTAAAGTCGGGCAATTTAGCTCTTATGCATAGAGTATCGTATAACGATTAGATCACTCTCTGACTGACGTAAATGAACATTTAAAATTAAAATGTTTAAATTCAACGTTATTTCAAGCGGTTAATGGTAGCCGAATGTATACGGTCGCCGCTAATAGAGCCAGAGATGTCTCGTGTTGCGGTGTTCGAATCGTTCGACTGGTGTTAATCGTGACACCCTGCACTGAAGATTCCCGAAAGGATGAAACACTAGTGTATGTAGGTATTTAATTATTATAGTAAAAAATAATTATATATATATATATATATATATATATATATATATATATATATATATATATATAAGGATGTTTGATCCATATGTAAAGAACGATACATGTCCCAGAATAGGTAAAACGAATTGCCAGAAAAGAACAGTTTAACTCAAACTTCATCTAATACTACATTAAATGTATTCATACAAAAATTAAAAACATGCTAGTAAACCTTATGTTTAGCATACTTTAATTTATATTATACTGTCGATGGCTGAAAATGACTGAAATTGACGTATCAAGGAGTCTTCAAAAGAAATTGAAATTCGTGATTATTTTTATTGGTGTCTAATTACAGTAAGTTAAATTTAATGCCAATTTGAAATGTCTGCGTTGTTCCCCATATTCCGGTCACTTTATTTAAAGTTCATGCTTAAAAATGAAAACGTCTTATCGCCATTTTCATTTCCTCAAGATATCACACATTTTGAATTGTAACGAGTGAAATATATATATATATATATATATATATATATATATATATATATATATATATATATACGAGCGTGGCTCAGAAGCTAAGGAATCAGTGTAGAAATGTGTATGTTTTTGTTTCGAATCCATCTGACGGCACTCAAGTTATGTACATATTTTTTTAGTTGTGATCTCACAACTAAATATTAGGTTCAAAATAATAATCGATAGATAGTCTGTCAGTTTTTCGTGCATAGTTTCTGCTTGTCGGGAAAGTTATTCAGTATTGTAATTTACTTCACGTTGATACTCTCTTGCAAGTCTTTCAGCTCCTCCTTTATTTTCACTTGAAAGTATCCTGCACCTCTACAAAGTCACCATTCGCCCATGTATGGAGTATTGTTGTCATATTTAGGCTGGTGCATCTGCTACAAGTCTCTCGCTCCTAGACAAGGTTTAAAACAGAGTCGCCAACCTGATATGTCCTGAACTGTCATCTAAGATTCAGCATATGGTCCATCGACGAAATATTGTGCTCCTCTACCTGTTCTACAGGTACGTTAATGGTGAATTCTCTGACGAACTGCAAGCACTTGTGCCCACACGACATAAACACCCTCGACAAACCCGACAGCCAGCTAAATCCGATCCCCACACAGTAGAGATACCTAGATGTAAAAGAGCTTATTTAAAAATGCGTACATTTTTTTGAAAATAAGAAGGAGAGGGATGTTACAAGAAAAGATTCGCTTTTCTTGTAAGTAAGAAGAACATTAGTAAAAAGTAAGCAAGGTTCATGAATAGGGTCAGAAATGGAATTTTCGCATTGTTCAGTTTTCACATGAAATAGTTTAGAGATGTTGTTTGAAAAGGAATTTAATTATTCAGTTCTTTTTATGAAAACTGAATTAAAATAAGGTCAGTGATAAGAAAGAACAATAACAAATTTAAATATGTTGAAAAATAAGTTAGGTCGAAAAATAGGTTAGAGAAAATTCATTATCTGCAAAAGTGGTTTGAAAACGGGCCAAACAAAGTACGTTTAAGCCACATGAGTTCTCCACGAGGTCCAGCCCGTTTTGGACATGCGTATGACGTCATGTCAGAAATTAATTCTCAATATAGGAGCTAGAGTCGAAGATGAGTTAGACAGACGGGAGACAGAGTTGAACAGACAGGAGATAGAGCTGACATTGGTCAGAAGAGGGTCCCCCTTTGGAAGCGAAGGGTAAGAAAGTTTTAATTATGTAGTCGACTTTTGCATTCCTGGATGTCATGATAATTGCAACCGGTAGAATGTAATAAAAGAACACATCATATTTTAAAGGTAATGTGAAACATCCTTTATATGAACAATGTGTCACCTCATAATGAACTTTGTGTATAAACCATCTAAGAAATGAGCCCCCTCTCCTCTGTAAAATAAAGAAAACTCAATAAATACCTGATACCAAATGTAGTCAAATTTCAGTATCTTTTATATCTTTTATACGTGCTAAAACTGTGCTTAAGTTGTTATTTTTTTTTGTTTTAAATTTCATTTCTTTCAGTTGTCTTTACAAGAATTAACTGGTTGCTTGTCGCTTAACCATTGGGGATTTCATTCTTGAAATATTGCATAAAAAAATCTATGACTACCACTAACCCTAAATTTGGGAATGCAACTCGAACGTAGAGTTAGTGGTAGAACAAGCCATTTGTTTACAACTTTTGAGGAATTAAGCCTTCCTACCCGTTAAGCGAAAAGCGGTCATTTGTTTATTTTATGTTATTCAGTGTGTAAAAATCACTTTGAGCAACATATTTAGAAATTAGGGGAAAAAACGTTGTTTTAGCACGTTAAAAGTATATAGGTTGGCAGACAATTAAATTCTGCTGTATTTGGTATAAGTTCGTTTTTTGCTCATGTTTCTTGCTTTTTACAACTTTCGATTGTTAACGTTTAATATGAGAATTCCGATTTTAAACGTAACTGCTTAATTAATAATTTTAAAATAAATTAAATCAAATATAAACTGAATTAAAAATAAACTAACTGAATTTAATTATAAATACATTTTAAATAATATTTTAAATAGTGCAATTAAAATGATTCTATTACAGGAAATAATTAATAAGATCGAGCTAATTATTAAAAAAGATTTTCTTTAATGTAATATGCAAATGAGGTGACTCATTCAGTGCAGATTTCGTTTGTAAAATACTATATGTAAATCACGTATAAAATTGAATGTATAATCTCCTTTGATAGAAATGGCTTATCACGGATTTATACATTTCTTGACAGGTGTACACACAGATCTCCTTTGCAAGAAATAGCTTAAAACAGATGTATATATTTCTTTTTTCCAGGGGTAGTTGTACACACAGGCACACAAACGCTACTACTTCGTATATATATATATATATATATATATATATATATATATATATATATATATATATATATGTGTGTGTGTGTGTATATATATTGGGAAATATGCTTATTCAATTATATTTTACCATTTATTTATATAAATGTTTTAAACCATGAAGCTCGATGCAATTAGATATGAAAAATATCTACGTTTCACATTTCAAGATTTTATCCATTTTACCGTTCATTTTTTAATCATGTTGTAATGAGCAATTATTGACAACAGCTGTTTTGTCGGCTTGCAACTCTAAAAGAAAACAAGTGCATGGAATCAAGTTCGAACAAGCACGTTTACAAAAACATGGGGTAAATTATGCTCAGCGCCAAAGGCTTCTGAACTGAAAGAATCAGAGAATACATTTGGTCTATAAAAAAATCTTTGTTTATATTGGTATCGGTCACGTTTCTCTAGCCCCAGCTGCGAATGTCAGCTGCATTCCGATCTGGTCATAAAATATTTGTTGATGTTGTTATTTTTGATTAATTCAAAGCATAATTGTCCCAATAATCCACAACCGTTGTTTTCGATTGTAGGCAAATTTCCTTTTGTTTGTTTGGCCTTGAAACATCACCGCATTCCAATTATGTGTGTCACTAGCTCAGGTGACGCTCGTGTCCAACATTCCATGTTGCCATGCTTAAAACGTGACCCTCACATCACGTTCTTGGTTTGCCTCTCCGATTTCTTCACAGCCTGTCCCCTTATTATAACACATATGGAGACGGTTATAAAATTTCTAGAAAAAAGTCCTGACTTTAGTTACAACTATGTGTTGCAAGCAATGTCACCCCGCAGAGCTATAATCATAAGGAAGCTACAGAACCAAGAAATTGTAGATTTTCGTGATCGCTTACGGAATAAAATGCCAGCGCTCGAGAGCTCAATCGATGAAAATATAAACTGCAATGAATGTTCAAGTATATGTTAAGTTGATCCAATATGCGGATTCTATCTTTTTCTTACCAGGTAATACCTGTAAAATGTGTATACGAAAATTCTATAAAAGTGTAATCTTAACAAAATATCTTTAAAGTTTCTGGATCTTTGTACTATTTAATAAACTTTGTAATCTTTGCATTTCCTTTTTTGGTCGAATATATATATATATATATATATATATATGTATATATATTTATCAATATATAGGATTGATATGTAGTTTGCTTGAAGCATTGTGTGGGATAGGTGTGTAAAAGAGATTTAGAAGGCTGTCACAATGTGAGGAATGAATTATAGTCGCTGTTGGTAAGAGGAGACGAGAACAAGTGGCAATTTACAAATCAATAAATACATACAGATATATATATATTTTTATATATATATATTTATTCAGTTGTATGGTAAAATGTCTTACTTGTAAGTCTGTGCGACGTATTGCATTATTAATTTCGGAAAAATTTCCCCTTTTCAAATGGTGTGCGTAACAGGTCGATTCAAAGCATGCTGGATGAAGGGCCGGAAGTTTTGTAGCTGTGTGAGGCCTCGGGGCAAATGTGAGTAGGGGACATATGTATGGTATCATCCCCTACTCACATTTGCCCCGACGCCTCACATAGCTACACAACTTCCGGCTCTTCATCCAGCATGCTTTGAATCGACCTGTTACGCACACCATTTGAAAAGGGAAACTTTTTCCGAAATTAATAATGGAATACGTCGCACAGACTTACAAGTAAGACATTTTACCATACAAATGAATATATATATATATATATGTACTTATTGATTTATAAATCGCCACTTGTTCTCGTCTCCTCTTTCCAACAGCAACTATAATTCATTCCTCGCATTGTGACAGCCTTCTAAATCTCTTTTACTCATATATATATATATATATTTACATATATATTTATATATATATTGTATAGAATACAATACATATATGTTATATAATATAATAATAATATAATATATATATTGTATATATGAAATGTATATACCAACTGAATCAAAGGAATATATTATAAGATTATAAACATCATGAATTTTAGAATATAACTTTTGTCATTTATTCTCTCTCTCACTCTCTCTCTCTCTCTCGCTCTCTCTCTCACTATATATATATATATATATATATATATATATATATATATATATAAAGGAAACTATAATGATAATAGAAAAACATATAGTCGTGTATATGGGATCTTGAGAGTCTTTGTAACAGGGCCCTTTATTTACCTTACGTTCGAAATTCCGTCCAGATTCCCGAGTTCGCCTAGATACACTTGAAGAAGGTTTCAGGTTATAGCGATTGAAACGTTGTAATGATACATGAGAACAGATAAATGACACATGAGAACAGTATTCTAAAAAATCTAAATATTACGAATAACAAATCCTCATCTCAAAATCCACAAACTTGATTATGCACCCGGTAAAAAGCATGAAAAATAGATTTACATTTGAAAGTTAATAAAAATGATACTGATTGAATTTCATTTATAAACATGATTATAATTGTTGTGTCTGTATCAATAACAACACGAACGCAGAAAGTAAAGATAAAACAAATATATTAAGATGAAAATATAATACATATTTACAAAGGTGCAGTTGTACTGCAGTTGGAAGATTGTCCGGCAGAGGGCGTGTTAAAGTCTTTCATGGAGCAACCGGCACATGCGTCTTGCCTATCCGGCGTTCAGAACACAGCTCCCCGGTCTTGCTGACTTGATACCTTTATCTATATCTTTTCACCCACGTATGCTAATTAGTGGGCGTCTCCACAACAATAATGATAATGTTTGAATTTATTAATAAACAAATAATAGCTGGGCTTAACTGTTTAGAAATAATGAAATGAGTTACTGCCGAATTACTACGGAGTAAAACGATAAAATTTCGCCCTAGAGAAGACGAAATGAATCCATTTCCGTTTTATGAAGACCTGTTTCCTCTTTGTAGCAGACCATCTACTAGTTGGCCAGTTGTATACAAATCCCAAGATCGATAAAAGCCTTCTATTACAATGTTTAACGAGGAAAATCGGAGATGTGCCGCTGTACCACCCATGCTCTCAGCCGACCTCAGTTATGGCAACAGGGCCATTGCCAGCATCTTCAAAATACTTTACTGGATTGTCATAAATAATAGGGGCGTGCCCAAGGCGATGTCACAAAGTCCCCAGCCACGGTTATGATCTTTGGTGTAGTTTCAAGTGAGGGTCACATCATACCCTAACTCGACATCTTCGAAGTCAGCTTGAAAATAAGCACAAAATGGGACCTGGATGTACTGAAGAGTGTGAAGATCCACTGCTGCAATCTGAAGGATCCGGGCTGTGGCAGCAGGACTCGGCGTCGACACACAAATCCAAAAAGACCCTGGCTTGGCTTCAGAATAAGTATTACGACTGTGAATCCTTCTCTCACTTGCTCCCTCATCCACCGACCTGAACCTATCGCTCTTGGGATTTGTACACAACTGGCCAAAGTAGACGGTTTGCAACAACAACAAAAAAACACACCGGTTTTCATGAAACAGAAATAGAATCATCTTCTTCTCTAGGACGAAAATTTTACCGGTCCATCCATAATATATATATATATATATATATATATATATATATATATATATATATATATATATATATATATATATAGTGCAAAACTTTGTTGAAATTCAAAGACTTACTTACAGTAAGTCTTTGAATTTCAACAAAATTTTACACTATACATGCTCTGCACCTATTAAATAAATACATTGAGCTTAACTCGAAATTAACGATGATTAGGTTTTTAGCATAACAATCTAGACACGTTAAACGAAAACGGTATACATTAAAGTTAAAGATATTTTAAAAATGAATGTATATATATATATATATATATATAGTCAGCCATATACAGTACTGTTTCGTTGTATCACAACTCATCAGTGCAGTTAGACAAAAACCTTTGCCCAGCCATGGATCGAACCTAAAACTGTCGTGTTCACTGTTGGCAGCTCTAACCATCGGAATAAAGGGGGAGGTGACAAATGTCAACTTTTCAGAATCAGTCATTTAGATCAGAATGCCAAAATGAAGTCGAAGGAAAGAAGCAAAGCAGAAGGAATATGAAGAGCGTAGCGAGGTGGAAGCAGTCGAGGTGTTACTTACTAAACAATTAGGTGAGGTGCGCCAGCAGGTATGCAATTGATCAGGTAAATCTTAGAAAAAGCTTCACCTGTTCGGTCATCAGTTTCTTTTTGAAGGCAAAAAAAAAATACCAAAACAACAAAGAAAATGATGCACACATGGCATTCGAAATAAGGGGGGGATACGTAAATAAACAAAAGCGAGCCGAACTACTTCTACGCGTCAGCTGTTTACACAGAAGTAATAATACCTTGACTAATGTTAACATATTCTGCTTTTGCGCATGCGTGCGTGCGTATGATATCTTTTTAGTAGACGTACATCTCGTTTTCCGCTAGTTCGTTAGGAACCTTATGAATGTCTGCACGGAGATTAGAATCGGTTATGGCGGGTTTTATAGCATTCATTCAGCCTCATCTCCCTCCTGATGTAATCATCTATCTACATGAGAGTCAGATACGGCGTAAGACAGTGTATTGCTGCCAGTTTTCTAGAGGCATCCTCACAACACTTCCCGAGTTCTGTAACATAGCGGGGACGCGCGTATGCAAATGCACGCGAAATGGCGTGGCCAATAAGGAAATAATAAAGACTTTATAAAGGAGATCAGCTTAATAAGGTTCGAGATCACAGAGAGAGGCGTGGGTGATGTTCGATAAGACGATCACGTGAGGGACGTCACAGCCGTACTGAAAGAATGAGGAAATAAATTTCGTTGTACAATGATAAAAAAGGCGAGTTGAAGTTCTTTCGTTTTCTTTGTCCACTTTGCGACTGATGCTACACTGTGTTGGTTCCCGGACAACGTTACAGTTCAAAATCGACTCGGAAATTTAATGGTGAATAATCTCTCCCCTTTAATTATTCCCCGTTTCTCACAGAAGAAGCGTTGCTGTCTCTTAATATTCAATCGTCATTTCAAAGGAAGTCTGCTTTTTAAACGCTATCAGCCAAACTCGTCTTACTATAATAAATAACCCCTTATTATTATTATTATTATTATTATTATTATTATTATTATTATTATTATTATAATTATTATTATTATTATTATTATTATTATTGTAATTATTATTATTATTATTATTATTATTATAATTATTATTATTATTATTATTATAATTATTATTATTATTATTATTATAATTATTATTGTTATTATTATTATTATAATTATTATTATTATTATCATTATTATTATTATTATTATTATCATTATTATTATTATTATAATTATTATTATTATTATCATTATTATTATTATTATAATTATTATTATTATTATTATTATAATTATTATTATTATTATTATAATTATTATTATTATTATCATTATTATTATTATTATCATTATTATTATTATTATTATTATCATTATTATTATTATTATTATTATTATTATAATTATTATTATTATTATTATTATTATTATTGTTATTATTATTATTATTATTATTATTATTATTATTATTATAATTATTATTGTTATTATTATTATTATTATTATTATTATTATTATTATTATTATTATTATTATTATTATTCCAAAACCATCATTTGTTATGCACGGGATATTGTTTCTACATCCTTTGTCTTCCCATGTACCTGTCAGGGGCGAAATTTCCACAAACTAAGATCTTTCGCAAGAGTATTTTGTCTGGGGAACACCTTTCCACAGGACTGGTGTCTTGCATATTAAAACACTGTTATATTAAAACCCAATATCAATAGATTACTGTCTGAAACGTTTCTAGAAGTATTCGAATTCGGTTAACTCCGGACCTGGATATGACCTTAAACTATATCCAGTGGTAAGGCCTCAGCTTGCGGGCTTTGGGTAGTGTGGAGCCACCCTTTAATTGCCATTGCTCCAAGGTCCACTCTGACTCGGAGTGGTAGTACCTGTTAGGGTCCCAACTCTGGGTTTAATGGAAACTGACTTGAAAACAACAAATATATTCTATTAAAAAATCTTTCTTCAAAATCTTTGGATTCGGCATTAAATAACCTGAAAAGGGTTGATATGCCGTAAAACAAAAACAACCAACCAACAACCATCGGTTAACTCCATCAGTCATCTCAATCCTCTTATAATATTATTCATATCTCAACTGCCAATCATTCGATCCTATTAAGCGTTATCTTTTATATTTGAAATAGTATATTACATTGATCTATTACGCTTATGTAAAAAACATTTTCATTGGTCAATTACTCATACGCTTGAAAACGTACTTCCTTTAGTCTGTTGCACACATGTTTGAAAAATGTATTTTCATTGGTCTATCTTTCTTACGTTTGTCATATAATTTTCATTACTCTGTTATGCTTTTGCTTAAAATATCATTTCCGTTTAGACAACAATTTTTTAGTTTCACCTTGTATCATATTGTCAGCAAGAACTTTTATTTCAACAAAAGAGAAAATTATTTTCTTCTTCCGTGACCCTAGTCTCAGCAAGAATTTCCATAAACAGTTTTATTTCCAAGTAAATTCCCATCTGCGTGACACGTTATCACAGAAGTGCTTCCCGATAGACTACAACATGGCTATCTTAAAATTCAATATTGAACTCCTCTACTTTGATATGAACAGGCATCTTGCTGCTAAAGTCTATATACTATCCTTGCAAATTTGGCCCCAAATACATTTTACATATTATGTGGTACTGTATCTTGTTTGGGAAGGAAAAGCATTAAAATATATTTGCATTTATCTATAACATTCATTGTTGATTCGATAACTTAGTTAACTGATTAACCCTTATCCTTGAGTAGCTGTTGGACTTGATAAACAGTGACGTACAAAACATTAACAAAATTTAAATCAGCCGATAAGGAAAGCTAATAAATATTATAGTAGCCATTGTTTCGCATTTGAATTGATTTTTTTCTTTCGTTTATCTTTTCCATGAACAGAGTTTCTTTCGAGGAACATCACATCTATGGAACATATTAGCAGCCGAGAACAAATCCAATCGCAATCACATTTTTGAAACTAGCAGACCGCCCGGCATTGTCCGGTTGTAAAATGCGCTTAAATATGATATTTTGATGTATGTAGATTTCATATGTATTATTATATTATATTGGACCCAATATATAGTAATGATTTTAAAAGTTTTTTAAAAAATGATTCGTGCGCCGCCATCGATAATCGAAATCAAAACGTTTAGCTTACGATTTACTTTTTTCTTTGACATTAATTTCTGAGATATGAAGACATGTTTGCTGCAAGGTTAAAAATTAAAACATGAACCAATAGCTATTACGTTACGCATACATATTCGTACTGTCGTCGTTCTGCCTTCACCTGCCAAATTCTTCTTTTTTTTTTCATTTTCACTCTTTTGCACTAGTTTTCTCCGTCTAAAACCCCAACATAAAGTATAGTATGGGTTCGAATTACCTATATATTTAGTTTCATGTCTGTAGACCAAACATTGAGAAAGGAGTTTGGTTGGCACTTTTTTAACAAATATTTACACGCATACACATATATATATATATATATATATATATATATATATATATATATATATACATATGTATGTATGTATATATATATATATAAATATAAAGGTATAGAATATCTGCATGAATATAATTACACGTAATAGTAAACTAAAGATGATCATCTCATACGAAAATCGAAATAATTAATAGGGGATTAATTAAAATGAATATTTAAAAGAATATGCAAATTAGATGAATGAAATTCCACGATCCATATAGAAAAAAGTATTTTCTTTTAAAAAAAAAATAAGAATAAAAGTTTACTATGAATATCAATATACAACAAAATCCCAAATTTATAGGAGTATAGATAGATTGGTTAACCTTCAGACCATTTATCATATGTATTCCTCTTAAATATTTATCATCATAAAACCGAAACATGAAGGCGGCTTAGTTGTTAACGGGATCGGATGACGCGTTTAGACTCCCAGGTTCGAATCCAGTTCGTTCAGCAAAGTTCATTTTCACTTGTGACCCCTCCTATAATCCATGGTGTCTTTTCTGGAAATAATACTGACTAGACAAATATCGGTGACACAAATTCCACTAAGAGAATTTTTCAATACGTACGATATGATGACTAGAGCTAGGACAACAGTATGTTCTTTTCATTGTTTTGACTCTCGAGTATATATCCGACACAGTTAGACACAATTATCAACCGAGAACTACACCACTCAACATAAAAACATATAAAATAGCAATAGATATATACCTGAAAATCAAAATAAGGAAAAAATATGCTGTTGTTATACCCTTAATGATGATCATTAAACCAGCAATCTAGTTGTCTGATATGCATCATCATCATCATCAAGTACTCTACTGGCCTTGATAAGCCATGTCGCATCAGTATTAAAGATGCAGCAGAAACGGGCGTATAATTTAGACTCTCTCCGGGATATCTCATATAAAGAACATTAAACTTTTTTAATTTACTTTTGGAAATTCCGCAGTTGATTATTTTTTAACTGGTGATAAAAGCATATTAAATATGAATTAAACAACTTTAATAATTATTTTTACGCTATTATGCATTTTTTTTCAAAGTTAACTCTTTAATTATACTTGGTATTTCTATGGTGTTTGCTATTTTTAATTACCAGAACAAAAGCGTAAAATCAAAGCAGACACGAAACAACTGCGAATACTTACAAATAATAACAAAACATTAGATTCGTTTCACATATTAAAAAAATCATTATCCACAAGCAGTAGGACCTGGTGTTGTCCGGGAGTAATTTTATAATTTAAAGTATTAGACTCCTCCAGTTTAAAGATTTTTTAACTATTAAAATATATATATATATATACAGTAGGATGTTTTCGCGTTAAAACCGCATCTGTTTGTATGTAATGGGCAAGATTATATTTCTTGTGGAACACAATACCACCAACCTGCTTCTCAGCTAAATATAGCATTCTCGTTATCAGGTTTAATTTAATAAGTTCCAGCTGAGCCGTCCTCTTAAATAATCAAACTCTATTACAAATGGTCATAGTGTTGTCTCACCATTCATCTAACATTTATTATTCTTATCATCGAGTAGCCTTTGAGCCTTTACATGCAGTGATTCCCTAACAAAAATATCCAGAGTATGTTCATTCATTTATTTATTTGTTGGTACCAGGGGGATTATTTAGGAAGTTTGTCTTTTTAAATTCATTGTGAAATTCATCTATTAATTCATTTTTACAGTTTTGAATCGTTCAAATTATTAACTTTTAAGGGTTCCTATTTACAACGCCTCCGCACGGGACGGAGGTAGACCGGGATATTTTTTTAACTTGGGGAAAAGGAGCAAAAATAAAAATTGTCTCAGTCATGTAAGAGTTTTCCTCCACTGACAGAGAACTAGAAATTGAAGTGCAGCATCTGAAGAACAGATACTACACCTTGAGTTATATCTATCTTTATTCACTCCGAAAAGTTTACAACCAGAACAGTAATAAACAAAAAATTAGGCACAAGGCCACTCAAAAATTGGGGAGGGAGTGTCTCTCGTCATCCTCGTCCCTGTACCTTTGCTAGTGTATGCTTGATTCTAATTAAAGTCTCATTCACCACAATACCTCAAGCACACCGGGGGGGGTTCTTTAAATAAGCAATAAAATAAATTCGTAAACAAAAAAATTTATAAAACGTCATTCTTTAATTAATTTTATTTTGTTGACCCACACTTTGAACTTGGCCCGAAGGCCAGGAACGTTTATAAACACTTAAGGGTTGACAAGTCATCCGATCCTTATTTCTTAGAATAAGATCCTTCGGCATAATCTTTAAAGATGTCTCCTGTCATCTATTACTCTCTATTTGGAGAGAGGATATTAATCTCTTCCAATGCTTTTCTTGCCTTTTTTGGTAAGTGACCAGAGTGCCATATATATATATATATATATATATATATATATATATATATATATAGGACATCTATATATAGGACATCTATCACTTATATATATACTAGCAAAAGTTCACTGGGTTCAAAAACAGCCTACAGAAAATGGACTCTGATTTATGAAAGTATGATAAGTTATGAAAAGAAAGGGTTGTAAAGAGATAGCTTCGAATTCAGGGGTTGCAAAACCAAAGCAAAATATGATGAAAGTAAAAATAAAATAGATACACCCCATAATTTATTATACCATACTTGTTCACAATGAAAGACTTAATTTTTATTTTTTTTTCTCCATACTTTGTGGACCAGGCGCGAGCGCAGACCCCACAATTTTAATGAACCACTGTTCTGCCGGATCAAATATACCCATTCCTGTGTCTCGATACATCTTCTATCATTATATGTAATCAGTTTTTTAAAATAGTCAACCATATAGGAGCCTATTCGTGACCAGACACACACACACACACACACACACACACACACACATACAGACAGACATTCAGCTTTATATATATATATATATATATATACATATATATATATATATATCCGTGGATACGGCATAAAAATTCAGTAACAAAATACAGTATAGTATATAATACACATGTATATAATAAAATAACATTATAAATAACACTCTAACGCGGAGAAAATATAGCAGCCAGGAGCTTGAAAAACATCGTATTCGACATCGTAACCTGATAAAACACCGCATTCTAGGGGCACCGTATCCTGGAGTTCTACTGTAGTAATGATTTCATAAGTTTCAAAAATAAAATATTTAATAGGGTATTCCTAATTCCTGCTGTAGATGTTTGTTTAAACCTGAAATAAAAATTGGTTTCTCATCTCATAAGACGTATAGCAATAATTTATGAGATGCAAAACCAATTTTCAATTTGAATTTTCAAGTGTCTTCACATAATTTTTAACTCTTGAACTAAAAAGTCTGGAAACTAATAAAAGGAACCACACACACACACACACACACACACACACACACACACATACATATATATATATATATATATATATATATATATATATATATATATATATATATATATATGTATATATAATACAATTGCGTAATTAAAACAAAACACAATTGCGACTTCTCTTCTCATTTTTCGGATTTTGTCATTATTTCCATATTCCTTTATTTTCTTTTAACGTTGATGAGTTTCTATTCTACTGAGGAGTAAGAGGAAAATACATTTAAAAAACTTACATAATTACGTGAATGATTTTGCGCTAAGAAACAGGTGCTGTCAAGTATTCAACATTTTAACATGCTGAAAAAAATAAATGGTAAGATGGAGAACATTTTAAAATTTGGAATATAGACTTTTTTTTTCATTTATTTGTATATGCTCTGTAGTTACATCGAGCTTCATAAATTAAAGGTGAAATATAATTGAGTAAGCATAGTTTTCCACTAACACACACACACACACACACACACACACATATATGCTACCTTATTATAGAATCAATTATCTAGTGATTATTATATATTACGAGGAATAATTTTCTCGGTGGACTAATTCGCAAAAATGTTGGGGTTTTTTTTAATTAAAATTAATTAAAATTTAATTTCAATTAAAATTTGTCGAATGCTCTACCACTCAGCTATCTTTCCAGATTATAATAAATCTGTTTTTTCTAAGTAGAAATGATTTGCTAAGATTTTATTATCTCCCTTTGCTGGTGTAACGTAAGATATTCCCATATGAAAATCCTTCTTTTTTATCTCTAAAAGAGTCGCCAACCTGATAGGCCCTGAACTGACATCTAAGCTTCAGCCTCTGTCCTATCGACGAAACGTTGCATCCCTCTGCTTGTTCTACAAGTATTTTAATGGTGAATGCTCTGACGAACTGCAAGCACTTTGCCACCACGACGCAGACACCCTCGACAAACCCGACAGGCAGCTAAATCCCACCCCACACAGTAGAGATCCCTAGATGTAAAAGATCTTTCAGTAGTTTCTTCCCCAGAACCGCTAAACTCTGGAATTCCATTCCAGGATCCTGCTTCCCTAACTGTACTGACATGCAGAAGTTCAAGTGCAACGTGAACCGACATCTTGCCGCCCAAATCCCTACATAGTGTCCCAGTAGTTGCTGACCCTGATAGTAGCCCCCTACACCTGAGTGGCAATGTGCTTTGTTTGGGGTGAAAATGTAATAAAAATAAGAAAAAAAGAAAGACTATTTTAAAATCGAATTTTTTCGATTGTCGATACTTATCGCATGAATTTCTGTACAAAACATATCTAAGAACACTGCCAGACATATGAATTAGGTCCTGGATATGACCTTAAACTATATCCAGTGGTGAGGCCCTAGCTCGCGGGCTTTGGGAAGTGTGGAGCCACCCTTTAATTGCCATTGCTCCTAGGTCCACTCTGACCCGGAGTGGTAGTACCCGTTGAAAACAACAAATATACTCTATTAAAAAAATTGCCTTCAAAATCTTTTGATTCGGTATTAAATAACCTGAAAAGGGTTGATATGCCGTAAAACAAAAACAACCAACCAACTATATAAATTAACTTCATGTGAAATTTGCAAAAGATAGACTCAGCCGTTTCGGGACCTATGAGGAAGTAACACACACACACACACACACACACACACACACTAAGTGATTCTTATAAAAATGTAAAGGTAGATGTTGATTTGTACTTTCTCTTTTAATTTAATTATTTCTTTAATATTCATTTCAGAAGATTTTATTTATTTCTTACGTTGGCATCATACTTGCTTTTATTTTTGTCATTACTTCTACAATGGAGTTCTTTATTAATTGCACTGTTCATTACACCTTATGTCTTTTCCTCTTTTTCTTACTTTCTTTCTTTTTCTCCTTTCTCTCTTCTTTCTTGGTTCTATTCTTTCTCACTTCTCTTCCTTATTAATTCCTTCTTTTCTTATTTTCTTTCTTCCTTCCTTCCCTGGTTCCTTTCTTCACCCTTTCTTTTATTTATTTTTTCGTTTGTCTTTTCTTTCTCCCTTTTTTCCTTACTTCCTTTTTTACTCAACTTCTGACTTCCTTTCTTTCTCACTTTTCTTCTCTTTTTTAATCCATTTCTCCCAAACCATTTTTCTGTCATACTCCTTTTCTTTCTTTCCCCCCTTTCACACTTCACATCGCCATTTCTTTCCCTTATCTTTTCTTTCTTTCCATCACCCCATAATCTTTTGCTTTCTTTAATTCCCAACACTCATTACTTCCTCATTTTCCAATTCCCGACCCAATCCACTTCACAATAAACAAACACAACAGCTGCAAATACTTTAAAAACACAAAGAAACTCTACGGAAAACCATCAGGCTGCTCGCTCTTTTTTCTACCCGTAATTTTTATCTAGTATTCGCTACCCATCTTATTTAAGTGAAGTTGGTAGACCCTCTAACACCCCGAACTTTGCCATCCCAGCTTCGTTGCCACCTTCTCGGCTGCCTTGTTTCGTTCTGAAAATGTTCAGTCTTTGCAGTAGTCCCGATTCAGAGAAATCAGAGGCGAAATAGGAACATCGCCACGCTTACACACACCAGATGCAGGTGGGCGGCGTAGAAATCTTCACTTTTAATTCTCTTTAAAGTTTCGTATAAGGTTTTTCCGTCAAACATAGGTAAAACACAGAATATATTTGCCATCGAAAGTTGCTAGGTCTGAAAGGTAAAGAACGTATTGTTTCTTTTATTTATTTTACAACTATTGTATCAGTTATATATCAAGGCCAAAACCCATTCAAGTATAAGAGTTAATGAGATATCATTTGAAAGATGAAGAATATCATAAGAGGATTTAAAATTATTAATAAAATGAAACTAAGACAGTGACCAGAATCTTTACGTTTACCTACGAGGAACAGCTAGACCGACTGTGGCATTACATCAATGTTCATAATTACGGCATATCAATTATTCTGGTGGGGGGGGCATAAATATGAAACAGAACGTATCTTTTATGCCCTGTGCTCGTGCGTCTTGGCCGTGGCCCCGAATGGCTTGTGTCCCGCCGTTCATCGCATCTGGAACAAAAGCTCTGTCAATGCATAGCAGCATTCGCAAGTCTCATTTCTTTCTGAACAAATGGGTTTTATTAAGTCACTATGGTTTTCAATATTTGAAGGCGTGTCATCGTTTCCCATGTTTAGAAAAAGTGTGAGGCTCTCTATTGTGAGATTCTAGACAGTTTTGACCATTCGTCTCTTATTAAGAAATCATTGAATTATCGGTTTTTGGAGTTCTCTCTAGGGGTGCTTATTATTATTTTCTTCTGAATCCATCCGTGAAATTCCTCAGGCTTCCATTAAACAAGGGATTCTGTTTTTTACTTCATTACTCAACTGGCTATATAATAGCCGATCCATATTCTCGAGGAATCAGAGACAGATTTTTTTCTGGTTCTACTACTCTCGAATCGGGCCCTCTGCTAAGTGGTATTAATCTTCCTCCAAAATTGCGTTCCACTCATCGTTTTGAGACGTGCCGAACAACAAAGGAGAGGATTGAAGAAGAACACTTGGTAGAACATAAAGTTGTCATAAAGGAAGACCGAAGGCCGCAAGAAGAGCATCCACGGCGATTCAATGCTCCAGCAACAACGTATGAGATTGGAATATTAATGGAGAATGAACCAACAGCTAACCGGGATATTGTCTTGCGTTTTAGAAATGATACATTAAAACGGATCTCCGAACTACATCCCCTCTACGATACTTTAATGTACCCGTTAATGTACCCCTATGGTTCTCCATCTTACAACATCTACATGAAGGCATCCAATGGGCGAAAAGTTACCCAACAGCAATTTTATTCGTACCATTTAATGACTCGGCCTGGAAACTATTTTCTCTGGTACCGAAGGCTATTTCAACAATGGCTGGTGGATGTGTACTGCAAGATTGAAACAGAACGTTTACAGTTCCTGAGGCGTGAGCAACAGACCCTGAGAGCTGACAATTATAGTAACTTGAGAGATTCAATTCTTAGGGAGGATGGGAATCCAGAACAGTTTGGTCAACGAGTTGTACTTCCGGCAACTTATACAGGAGGCCCTCGATACATGTTTGAGCGTCAAAGTGATGCCATGGCATATGTTCGGCGAATGGGCCGAGCCAACCTCTTCATCACGTTCACAACAAATCCAAAGTGGACAGAAATTACAGAAAATTGTCTTCAAGGGCAAGACCCTCAGGATCGTCCAGATATTGTTGCCAGGGTTTTCAGGCAGAAGCTAAAAAAGTTACTTGAATTTATTAAAAAGGGAGGATTTGGCAGGTTGAGTGCTTTCCTGTACAGTATTGAATATCAAAAAAGAGGACTGCCGCATGCACACATCCTCACCTGGCAGGCCCCAGAGAACAAACTTCTACCAGAAAAAATGGATCTCTGCATATCTGCAGAGATCCCTGACAAAGAGGAAGATCCTGATCTTCATGCTAAAGTGATGGCACATATGGTGCATGGACCTTGTGGACCATTTAATCCAAATTGTCCATGTATGATTGACAACAAATGTTCCAAAAAATACCCAAAAGAATTTCTTCAGTGTACCGAGCAAGGCCAAGACTCTTACCCCAAGTACAGGCGAAGAAAACCAGAAGATGGAGGCCAGACTGGTACAATAAGGATGAAGAGAAATGGTCGGTATGTTAATCAAGAAATAACAAACCAGTGGATTGTTCCGTACAACAAGGTCCTCCTTCAGCAGTTCAACGCTCACATTAACGTAGAAATTTGCAGCTCGATCCAAAGCATCAAATATGTCCTCAAATACGTGAATAAAGGATGTGATCAAGCAGTGTTTGAACTACAAAGAACTGATGGAGCAGCTAACCAACAAGGCCAAGTACAAAGTCACATTGTGGATGAGATCCAGCAGTTCCAGAATGCAAGGTATGTCGGCAGTTCAGAGGCGGCCTGGAGGATATTGGAACATCCCATCCATGAACATTCCCCGCCAATTGTACAACTTTCTGTTCATCTTGAAAATGGGCAGCGTGTCATGTTCTCAGCTGATACTGCTCTGGAACAAGCCCAATGTCCACCGCCTGCCACAACTTTGACAGCATTTTTTCAACTCTGCCATGAGGATGACTTTGCAAGGGGTCTCAAATACGTAGAAGTCCCTGAGTTTTACACTTGGAACAAATCGACAAAGAAATGGATCAGAAGAATGCGTGGGGTACAAGTTGAAGGTACTGAAAATGATGATGTATGGAAGGCACCATGCATTGGGAGAATCTACACGATTAGTCCAAAAGCAGGGGAGTGTTATTTCTTACGCCTGTTGCTCAATGAGGTTGCTGGTCCAACTTCATTTCAAGATTTGCGAGCATACAATGGTCAGATGTTTGAAACATACAGAGCAGCGTGCCTTGCTCGAGGCCTTCTAGAAAATGACCATCACTTGCATCAAGCAGTAGGAGAGGCAAGTGCCACTCAATCACCTTCAAATTTGCGAAGCCTATTTGTGATAATTTTAACAGCCTGTGAGCCAAGAAATCCTCTTGAGATCTGGATGGCTTTTCGTGATATAATATCTGAAGACATTCTTCACAGATACAGGCAAGAAGTTAACAATCCAGAAGCAGATTTTAATGAGGACATCTACAATAAAACTCTTTGTCTAATTGAAGAAAAAGTGCTCCTTATGTGCGGTCAACCATTGGCAAGCTATGGATTACCTGCACCAACGCAAGGGAGAGATGAAACACTCGCGAGAGAGTATCAACGTGAAGTTACTTATAATCTTGACAAACATTCCCTACAAGCAGAAAATATGCAAGAAAAACTGACCGATTCTCAAAGAGAAGTTTACAATTCATTCATGGCAATGTTGGAAGCACAAGGTGAAATGAACAAAAACATGATGTTTCTTGATGCTCCAGGTGGTACGGGCAAGACTTTTGTAATCAATTTGATCCTTGCAAAGATTAGATCCATGAGAAAGATTGTGCTTGCAACAGCATCCAGTGGCATTGCTGCTACTCTACTACAAGGTGGCCGCACTCTTCACAGCACTTTTAAAGTACCCTTGGATACTCATCGAATGGATCAGCCAGTTTGCAAAATTACTGGTAACTCAGCCTTGGCAAATGTAATTAGAGACACCTCTGCAATCATTGTAGACGAAGCCCCAATGACGCACAAGAGTGCTTATGAAGCAATTGACATCACAGGAAACAAGAATCCCATGGGTGGCATTCCAACCTTATTTTGCGGTGATTTCCGTCAAATCCTCCCAGTGGTTAAAAATGGCACAAGGGCTAACATTGTCAATGCAAGTTTGAAACAATCCTATCTCTGGAGGCACGTTATAGTGAAGAGACTGACTACTAATATGAGAGCCTATATCTCTGATAACACAGCTGCAGCAGACTTCTCAAAATTGCTTCTCCAAATCGGTAATGGTCAGTTTCCTATCACTTCTTCACCTGACACAATTAAGATTCCAACTGCGCTTGGTAAATGTGTCGGTAATCAGAAGCAACTGAAAGACAAAGTGTACCCAGACCTGCAAAACAATGGAAAATCACCGGATTGGCTTGCTGAGAGGGCTATTATTTCGCCATTAAACAGCAATGTGAATCATTTGAACAATTCAATAATGGATGAATTTCCAGGAGACACAAAGCAATACAAGTCAGTTGATTCGGCTACTAATGAATATGAAGCTGTTCACTACCCTGTGGAGTTTTTAAACTCTTTGGAGATATCTGGAATGCCTCCACACATTTTAAATCTCAAAATTGGATCGCCAATCATGATTCTTCGATCCTTGGAACCGCCAAAAACAACAAACGGAACCAGATGTGTTATCACCAGATTGCACACCAATGTACTTGAGGCCACTATTTCCTGTGGTCCCTACAAAGGCGAAACCGTTCTACTGCCAAGGATCCCCTTAGTTCCATCGGACTCAGAACTTCCATTTAAATTCCGGAGACTCCAATTTCCTGTGAAGGTGTGTTTTGCAATGAGCATAAACAAAAGTCAAGGTCAGACATTTAACACCATTGGCGTAGACTTGACACCAGACTGCTTCAGTCACGGTATGTTCTACGTCTCCATCAGCCGAACAGGAAGTTCAGAAAAACTCTACATTCTGGCTCCAAATCAAAGCAGCAGAAATGTAGTTTACCCTGAGGCTCTTCAGTGAAAAGTTCGAGAAATGGATATGAGGAAAAACTGACATGATCTGATTGTGGTAAGTTTTTAGTATTGAATGTGCGAGATAAAATTTAAGCAAGAGTTGAAAATTACTTCAATGAAAAATTTACTATGTAACATCAAGTAACCTTCCTTTTTGATGAAAATGTTTTGTGAAGTTCCTGATTGAATTTCAGTCACTACAAGAGGTAGTTAAAATGTTAATCACCTTATGCAATCGTTGCTCTTACAACATCAACTTACTGGAAAGGTGCCCACAGATTTTGGTACCCCAGTTGCGCAACAAAGTTCCGTGCGAAGCACGGGTATCTTTGCTAGTATATATATATATAAATATATATATATTAAATGTAATTATCCACTGACACGTGTTTCGTCGTCCACGACCAATCAGAGTGCCCGAATATATATATATATATATATATATATATATATATATATATATATATATATATATATATATATAACTACTTCATTTACTCACACAAATTTAATATACGAAAGTATAGATTTATGCGTCAACTTTAAGTATTTACTTCAAAAGTGCTCAATACGTAGGTAGGTAGGTAGAGCTAGTTAGTAATTTATAAAATATATACAGCGATTAAGCTACACTGAATATTCTGCGTTTCATCCACTGTAGGATTCGTCAGGCTTATGCGCGAATTTTGTGGTTGCTTCTTGTTTTTATATATGTTGAGGATTTCTAGTTAGCCAATCAGTTTTCTAGTATCCACCGCGCCCCCTCGTATCAGCTAATGGGCATGCATTTTATCGAACAAAGGATCTGTTTTAGAACTAGGTTAGTGGTTTAAGGTAGATCTTTCGCCATCGCATTCGGCGTATTAGTTCATCTGTTTTTTTGATTAATTTAATAATATAGCTATGCTTGCTGGGTGTGGGGATGTTTTTTAGCGATGTTTCGAAATTAACTCTTTCCATATCTATTTTTAATGTGGTGAAATAAATTCTTTTGAGAGTGCTCGACTGTTTTAGGAGCTAAGTATAACTACTTCATTTACTCACACAAATTTAATATACGAAAGTATAGATTTATGCGTCAACTTTAAGTATTTACTTCAAAAGTGCTCAATACGTAGGTAGAGCTAGTTAGTAATTTATAAAATATATACGGCGATTAAGCTACACTTAATATTCTGCGTTTCATCCACTGTAGGATTCGTCAGGCTTATGCGCGAATTTTGTGGTTGCTTCTTGTTTTTATATATATTGAGGATTTCTAGTTAGTCAAATCAGCTTTCTAGTATCCACCGCGCCCCCTCCTATCAGCCAATGGGCATGCATTTTATCGAACAAAGGATCTGTTTTAGAACTAGGTTAGTGGTTTAAGGTAGATCTTTCGCCATCGCATTCGGCGTATTAGTTCATCTGTTTCTTATATATATATATATATATATATATTCCGCGGAATATTCCGTGTAGCTTAATCCTCATATATATTTTATAACTGACTACCCAGCTCTACCTACGTATTGAGCTCTGTTGAAGTAAATACTTAAAGTTTACTCATAAATGTATACTTTCGTATATTAATTTATGTGATTAAATAAGTAGTTATATATATATGTGTGTGTATATGTATATGTATATGTATATATATATATATTCGTGTTTTAAAATATGTGATCGTTTCTTCTTTGAATTTGAGTTAAACGTCTATTGATTAGTGTTTATGTGTGTAGATATTTTCATACGAGTGCGTAAGAACTATTAACAATGAAAACTTGCACAGACAGTCTTTATCAAAGGGACAGATAACATTGTCGGTGGGATCACCGGCAGAAGGCACATACCTTCATAAAGTTTCTTTTTCTTGCTTCTTGAAATTAAAATGTGCTTTTTATTCGAAAGGTAAACGTCAAGACATGAACTATATTTGAATATAATCTTTTATTTCCATGCTGAGTCCCTTTCTAAAAGTTTACATGTTACTATTTCGCCTCTTTGAACTTCCACAGGTGTCAAGTCCAAACCTGGGAACACAAGACATCCGACGTTGGGTATCGAACTAAAATTCTACGTGCATCTCTAACGATCTCGTGATTATACATTGGCTATTGGGGTTTTCTGCGTTAGAATCTATAAACAAGAAAGAAAATAAATATCTGGGAATACGATATTACAACATACGAAATGGTTTTCGTTTAACACAACTCACCTTCAACTAATAACATCAGACATCGTACGGGTAGACTAACTGAAATGTCGTTTTCTGCAACGTTAATACAAAATGCAATCAGGAATTTAGCACTGAGTACAGAGTGAATATCGATCACATTCGGTTGTGTCACTCACCAATCCCGAAACGACGTGGGAGCAACAACACTGATAACCTTCTCAAACATGGAACTAATCAGTGTAATTCAGCGACATATATATGGTGCGGTTTCCTTCAGTCTTGACAGACTATGGATACCCACTGTAAGGGTGTCTGCGCATGACATTTGTGTGGCAAGAGTTGCGCAGTCTGTAACCACGCCTCCTCTGAGTCAGCATTGTTGCATACGAGTGGCAAGTTGAGGTACAGGACGACTGGAAACAATGCCGAGATGAGCGGACAGCACATACAGCACCTAGAATTCCTAAATGGTCACCAATCTATTACTAGCCAAGCTCCACGGTTGCTTAAATTCTGTGATCTGGCGAGAACCGGTGTGTCAGCGTGATTATGCTATATATATATATATATATATATATATATATATATATATATATATATATATATATATATGCATTTATTTATGACCGATTTATCTGATTTGTGACACATGTTTCGATTACCGACTCGTGTTAACGATCCGACAATTTCATTAGACTTCACAGAAATATTAGAAAAACCACACAAAAACCTCCAATCAGAAAAAAGCAGTAGCAGTCAATTGTAAAAAAAAATGAGAGGTTGTAAGGGGCGAGTGAGGGGGGGGGTAAGATATTAAACCAGACACATATAGGAATAGAGAGAAGGAAGAGAGAGAGAGAAAAAGGTTAAAGAGGAATGTGAGATGAGTAAAGCGTTGAGACAAAAGTAGAAAAGAAAAGGAAAGGAAAGGAAAGGGATAAGCAGTTCATTTAGAAGCGTTAAATTGTGACAGGAAGTTATATATATATATATATATATATATATATATATATATATATATATATAAATATATATATATATATATATATATATATATATATATATATATATATATATATACTGGCAGACCCCCCCCCGTCGCAAAATACGCTTTTTACTACATGTAAATGTCATATTCCTTATTATATAGTAAATGCTCTATTGATTATTATTTGGTGCCCAATATATACAGTAATGATTTCAAAATGTTTAACAAATGTGACTTCGGTGTCACTAGTGGGAATCGAAACCAAAATAGTCAGCGTCCTTGCTTAGTCGTTATCTTATATATTATATTATTGTTCGAGCATGTGATTTGAATTAGGATCTTATTACAAAAGCTGCTCCATCCACAGACCATACGTTTTAATTCTCATAAGATGAAGATCAAACGGTTACGAAAGAATATACGAGGGTCGTTCCCAAAAGTAAAGCCTCCTATTTTTAAATTCAAAAACTAAAACGTTGAAAAGCCACGAAGAGAGCAGCGATGCCATTAAACTGAACGAACTATTCTGCTCCACAATGTATTTTTCCACATAGTCACCAGCATCCTCAATGCACATTTGCCGGCCTTAGTTGATGCTTCGTTATTTACATTACGGTCACTACACTGAAATCACGGGAGCCATCTTCTAACTGTGCTAGCATCAACTCCATCAGATTTGTAAATGTTTAACAGGCACCGGTGAATGTTGATAGTTGTATTCTTTTCTGTATGGAGAAATTCAATGATGCCTCTCTGCCTCTGAACGACAGGGATTGAATTATTCGTGTCGCAACATCTGCAACAGAGAGCTAAAACTTTCAGGTACTGAATGCATAAATTCAATTATCAAAACAATGCAATTTTCAATTCTTTCTGATCCATTGGGATTAAATAAAAGATAGGAGGCAGTGTACCCCAACCACCTGTGATGGTTGAAAATTACATCTAACTGAATTAGAGTTTTTTTTTTATTATGTGAACGATCCTGGGCAACAACCGATGGTCTTGCTGATCCAAATTTTTTGGTTGGTGACGAAAAATACAAGAAAGAAATAACTTCGTGAATGAGGATAATGACAATTACATTAATATAATGTTGTCTTGTGACGGGAAACGTTACATGGTGTTTAATAGCATTGTTTTGTTTTGGATATGAACCTGGGTTCGAGGTTTTAGGATTTCACCTGTGTGGGAAACTTGTGTAGTAAAATTAAATCCATGTTGAAAATTAATTAATATGCATAAGTGATTAAGCCAATTTAGCCAATCAAGGCGAATCACATTTTGACTTAATGAAGATATTTTAGCTAAAACTAAAAACTCAGATTTTTTAAACCAACACCGTAACCTCTCTATAAAAGGATGCTCATAGCGTTTTTTGTCGCCAGTAACATCAGTCGAATTCGGTTGAAGTTGAGGGTCGAACCTGTCCACCCATGCCACACCCTCTCCCGTTCACTCTGTTTTCAAAAGATGTTCTGTTTGAGTCACTGTATAAGCAAACTGCTTGTTGAAAAAATACATTGCATATATATTTTTTGGTATTTTCATAACTGTAAAAACATGTTTGTATCCAGAATTTATTTAATAATAAAACCTTGTATAAAAAAGCACCCAAAGATTTACGACTGGAGTCAATTATTCGTTGCGTACTAATTTGTGACTAACTCACAAACGAATTATGTACCAATTGGAGCAAATTTCCTTCAGGAAAAATCAGGCATGAAGAGAAGCATATTTATTATGGGGTGGAGCTGGAACGGTCGAACATTCTGGCCTGAGGTAGATAATTCAATGTTTAATTTAAAAGAAATAAATAAAAATACAGAACTCACCAACTCTCGCTTCTCCTTTTTTGTCCTTCAGTCCTCATTTCCAATGAGTGATTTTTCTGACCAAGGGTGAAAAAAAGCTGCTTTCCAGGTTGGTAGTACTTTGTAAAAAGTAGCCTGAGATGTCGGAAAATTTCTGTTTCTATGTCCATCCTTGTGGTCATGTCACTAGTAAGGGTGCTGGAGGTAAACGTTTCATCTGGGCTGACGTTACCCGCCTGATATTCAGGGACCTGAGCCTTGGATTAACCACTAAGGAACATTCATTTCAAACGCGTCGCTGTCATATGAAAGAACTTATTGATTGGTGTTAGGTGTTTCGGCTTGTGTGGTAATACTACTTCTCAAATACATATATGTTGTTACACTGCGTAATATGTTAATTTTTATCCAAATCGTCCGTTCCTTCTTTCATCGGATTATTTCGATTATTGCTTATCGAAAATATTCGAAGATATTCCGATACAGAACCGATCTAAGAAACTGCCGGACACAAAAAATATCTTCGTATGAAATTTCATAAAAATCGACCAAGCAGTTTTCGAATTCATAGGGAACAAACTCACAGGCAGAAATTTCCTTTTACGTAAATGTAGAAATAAACTTCGGTTTATACGTGATTTTTTTACAAGTTTGAGTCATAAATACGTCACATATTTTGTTACTAATAAGAAACAAACTTGGATACAATGTGTGAAATAGGCAATGGATCTTATATGTCTGTCTCTTAACACTATGCTTATCTAGGTTGTAATGATTATTTTCAATTCACGAAGAGGCGTGGTATTATTTTTATAGACATGATCTTTCAGATAACTTTGTGGTTTATGGTCTTGTATTATTGGACTCCTAACTGTCGTGTTACCTAATTGAGGGGATTATTATTGTGAAGTGCATGTTTTAATTGTGAAGTATTCAATAGAGGAAAACTGTTTTGGATAACAAAATATTTCGGTAGACGTTTGGAATTTGGGAAAGTGGAATGTCAGCTAAATTAGGAATTCTCATTGATTTATTTATTGCGGAGTATTATTCTCATCTTTCTTAGTTGCTGTTTCACGACGTTTCGATCAACTATTCGTCTGGCCTTCGTCAGGTGGTAACCGCGACGAGATAGAAACTCGGAATCGCCTAACTGCATTCTCCACAGTTACTGCCATCAATAGTTGTCTTCTCACCACGTTTTGGCAAGTAAGCCTCTGACCGGCTTTGGGTAGGATTGAAACCGCTATCTTCAGACAATTCTCACCTGGAAGAGATTCAACGTCTCCATCCCCTGCGCCACAGGCCTCGAAAGGCGATCAAGGTTGGATTTACTTGTTCGGCTGACGTGGCCAAAACGTGATGAGACGACAACAACTATGGATGGCAGTAATTGCTGAGAATGCAGTTAGGATATTCAGATTTCCCATCCCGTCGCGGTTACCACCTGACGAATAGTTGGGCAAAACGTTGTGAAACAAAACTAAGAAAGATGAGGATAATAGTCTGCAATAAATTAATAAATAATACTCAGCTCAATAATGAATTTCAATTAATATAATATATACGAATTCTTACCTGTAAAGTAAAATATTGTTAGAATTAACGTAGGAATGGGTACGCGACACGTATCAGGTGAATGCCATTGAGCTACGTTGATATACTTATGTAATCACCTAGTTAGAAAGAGGTCGACTTCCAGTCAGAGAGGGACAATCAGAGTTGGGTTCTAGCTAAAAAGTTGGCATGGAAGATATTGTCTCCGCGTTCGGAATCTCTAGAGGCATGCAACCTTAGAATAGCATAGGACAAAAGAAATTACAACGCGGTGCAGCTCTGAAAGAAGTTGGGAATAAATTTATATACATAAGAAGTATAACTTGGTATTTGGCGTTCACTCAAAGGGACACGTTCTTCACAGTACTTCAAGGAACAGACAGACCGAATGAGAGAACTGTTCTTCACTATGAAGAAGGTATGTGCGTTGTTTGTGCCAAGCATGCAAAGATGGACTGCTCCTCGTACGTTTATTTGTTTCGATATGAGCAGTAGTTATATCTGAAAAATCTACAACCGCACCCACTAAACACTAGACGATTACAGATATACAGTTATACATATATGTACACAAACATTATATAGACGATCACAAACGCTAAAGACAGGTTACCTATACTGCTTATATACACCGGTAAACAAAACAACGTGTAAATTTGTCAAGAAATTGTACACACCCCTGTTTTAACACTATCCTCATTTTGGATGTGATCCCTCTCCTCAATTCACGAATCGTCGTAATATTACTTTACGAGATATATTATGTAAGATATTCCTGGTGGCTTATGGTCCAATGTGTATAAAACAACTTTAGACAATAATAAATTAACTACTGTTTGACATTAATAACTAGTTGGGCTACCCGGCGTTGATCGGGACCGTATAAAACAATGAGAAAAATGAAGTTGGTTTTGAGCATCTTTGCTATTCTTCGGATAGAGCCATTTTTGATGCCTATGTATCGTTTGTTATCTCGAGCAAAAGAATAAGTAAGTTTTTTTGTGTGTTAATCTGTAAAATGAAAGTACAGAATAAATTAAACAAAGTACACCCCCTCTACATAGAAAGAATGGCTTTCTAAATAATAATAATGTTACTATTTCAGCATTGTCCGTTTAATGCACTTTTGTTACCGCGCTAATCTTAACAATAGTGTTTTTAAGTTAAACTCAAGTTTTACGGTGACTTTTATACTAAATTGTTAAGTGAAATTAGAGGGAGGGATAGTTAGACACACCCTCCCCATGATAAGAATGGCTTTCTAAATAATAATTTTATTATGTCAGCACGGTAACAAAAGTGCATAAATACCGATTGAACTTATGCATGTATGACCTGTTAGTTTTATCTCTCAGTCGAAGATATTGACAATGTGAAACTCTAAGAAAGCAAATTTTGTCACGGACGTGCGACAGAAGCAGAGATGCGTTATTAAATTTCTGATAAAAATCCGTTAATAATGGTCGTGACTATGAAAATATATTCTAGGGCACCATACGTTGCTCGTTTTTATGGTACCACTCTCGTCTTCGTATCTCTTCAACTTTTCGATTTGAGAAAATAAGAAATGTTAATTTTTGGAATTACATTTTTATCCAATATACTTGGATTGCAGAAAAATCTGATAATTTTACTTACAATTAAGAGGTATTTTTTAAGTAATCCTGTATAGAGATTGACATTCATAAACACGCGTTAAAACTTGATGTAATATTTATATTGCAATATCCTCCCATTGCTCCCCATAAGTCTTATCAACTCCTGTCACATTAAACTTGTTTACATCTTAACTTGCTGCTGTGTTTTCCATAGTTATGCTCCGTTTCATATATAAAAACTAAAACTCACTATGTTTGTCTGTCTGCATATTTTAAACAACCATACTAGAAAGTTACTAACGCCTGAAAGTATCCTGTACTTCTACCAAGGCCACCTTTCGCCCATGTATGGAGTACTATTGTCACATTCGGGCGGGTGCATCTGCTATTAGTCTCTCGCTCCTGGAGAGGGTTCAAAAGAGAGTCGCAACCCTGATAAGTCCCGAACTGTCATCTAATCTTCAGCCCCTGATCCATCGACGAAATTTTGCATCCCTCTGCCTGTTTTACAAGTATTTTAATAGTGGATGCTCTGACGAACTACAAGCAGCAAAGTCCCATCCCTACCCAGTAGAGATCCCTAGATGTAGGAAGGCCTTCTGCTCTAATAGCTTCTTCCCGAGATATTCTAGGCTTTGGAATTCTCTTCCGGTTTCCTGCTTCCCCAACTGTACTGACATGAAAAAGTTCAAGTGTAATGTGAACAGACATCTTGCTGCTAAACTCTCTAAATAGTACCCTTGCAACTCAGGTCTCTGATAGCAGCCCCCTACGTTAAAGTGGCAATGTGCCTTTATTGGGGTGAAATTGCAAATAAACAAAAAACTCTATCTCTTCCGAAACTAAAAGTCGTAGAATGGTGCTAGGAGCCTCAAATGATTGGATTTTTGACGGACCATTGTTTTATGGGCTTTTAGTCGGTTTAAATAGTTTTAAAGTGTTAAAAAGGGGTTATAACTGAAAAAAAAATCGTTATACATTCTGTTCATTCCTCTTCCAATCCTCTTCCAAGTTTATTTTAATCAGTTTATATGCGGGTCACGTTGATACTGTGTGAACGTCACTAGCTTTGACGGCTACAGTTTGGCTTTCTGTTTCGATTGTAGGTTACGCCACGAACATACTTTTTTTTTACTTTTGAAATCACGACTCTAGTAAGTTTTTTTAACGTTGGTACAGTGGTAACGTCACGAGCTATGAATGCTCCAGTTTCGATTCCAATTCTAGCTGATGCCACCCAAATATTTTTTTTACTTTGGAAATCACGATTCTATAATAATATATACGAAATCTGGACAAATTAAAATACCATATTTAAGCGTATTTTACAACCGGGCAAAGCCAGGCGCCCTCCCCCCGTTAGTATTCTATATATTCTTCCCTATTATATTCGCGTGCCGGGTGAAGGAATTACTATTTTTGGCCAATTTTTCTATATTTGTCTTCCAGAGGGTCGGGTTCAAAATGATACAGATCTCGTGAAAATCCATCGCCTCTGTCGAAAGTTTTAGACATACATACATACATACATACATTTAAACAGAAAGGTGCGATTTATATTATTGATTATAGAAGATGACAACTGAAGTCTTTTTTATGAAGAATTTTGCCAAGAATTCTTAATAAGTTTCGGTTTCGATTATAGCTGATGACACTCAATCTATTTTCTTACGAATAATTTTATCAAGAGATCGCTATAAGTTTTGGTTTCGATTAAAGCATCTCAAGTTATATATATATATATATATATATATATATATATATATATATATATATATATATATACGTGTGTGAGGGTGCGTGTGTGTGCGTGTGTTAGTTTTTCATATGTTTTGGTTTGGTTCGATTCAAACAAATACAGTAAAGTCATATGGATATTTTTTTTTGAAATGACAACTTTAGAATATATATATATTAAATTCGATAGAATATTAACTCTCTAATAATATATACGAAATCTGCAAGAATAAAAATATCGTATGTAAGCGTACTTTACGACCGAGCTGCGTCGGGTGTCCCTGCTAGATACTTTTGCAGTTTTAACAAAAGAGCTACAATAATACTAGAGCGTTTCCATTTACACTGAATATCTACAGAATGCCAGCATCAATATATTACATATGAATGAGTCTTTGTGGAATTTCCACAGGAACCGCTAGTAATAGAATATTAGGTTACTGATTTTAGTTCACTCTCTTCACATGAATTCATAAAGATAAGAACTAAAAAGATTCACCGAGGCCTGTCGGTTCATTCCGTTCCACTCGAACTTGGTTTTTGATCTCAGGCTGATATTTACTCTACGAAATTGCAAGCATATAGAGTACGTTCGTATGAAATTTTATAAGAAATCGGCTCAGCCGTTTTCGAGTCCATAGGGTACAACTAACACACACAGAGAAACAAAAAATATCATTATATATATATATATATATATATATATATATATATATACAGCGAGTGAGAGAGAGCGAGAAGCATCCACATACAGTATTTCGTTGTATCACAGCTTATCAGAGTAGCTAGACTAGCCCCTATCCCTAGCTAGGGATTTAACCTAGAACGATCTAGTTGATAGTTGGTAGTTCAATGAGATCTGTGTCCATAAAGGTCCATATCAAATATCCATTTATAAGGACACTTGCCCACCGCTTTTACAGTGCTCGATCTGCTTGTTTATTTACAAGCTAACAAACAGAAAGCTTCGCATTTGCGCTAATTAAGCAGAGGGTGAAATTATTTTCCGACAGTGCTCAAGACAGGAAGGTTTGGTTTGGTTGTTTTTGTTTTACGGCATATCAATCTTTTCAAGTTATTTAATGCCGAATCCAAGTATATTTGATTTTTTTTGTTTTTTTTTTAAGTCGGTTTCTATTTAACCCATGATTGGGACCCTAACAGGTACTACCAGTCCGGATCAGAGTGGACCTGGGAGTAATGGCAATTGAAGGGTGGCTCCACACTCCCCAAAGCCTACAAGCTGGGGCCTCACCATCGGATATAGTTTTAAGGTCATATCCAGGACCTAGACAGGAAGGGGAACTTTATCAAGATGAACATATTGGAGAAATAAAATGCAAGTACAACATTTTAAAATTAAAAGTTTCGAACAAAGCATTATCTTTAGAATTTCAGAAAAGTATCAAGCTATCCTAATGTAAAAAAATTGTTAAAAATCCATCCAGTTAAAATTTTTAAATATATGGAGTGTTTGTATTCTTTGTTGTTTTGGTTTTTGCTTTGTAATATCGATGCTACAAAATTTGTTGGGAATGTGTTGGAAGATATAAGGTTAACAAGAATGTTCTGGCGGTTTTTAGCCTTTAAATTCAGATGAACATATTTGGGCTCAAACAAAAATCTATAGATCGAAATTAGCATTATCCAAATCAAAACAATTTTTCTAACTAAGAACAAGTCTATTTTATTTAAGTAACGTAAAAATCTTACCATTAAGTCGGTGAAGGCGTCTTTGATGTCAATTAGGTTTTGGAAGCATTTCTCAAGCAAAAAGTCGTCGAGATGCTTGAAAAAAGATCTAGTCCGTATGAGATAGGTCTACAGAGTATAGCGGATGAGACAGTGTTTCGTAGCCTAATTCGTCAAACTTCTGTGGGGTCGTTTTAGCAACGTTCGGTCAGGCATTGTCGTGTAGGTAAATTGGGCCTTTTCTGTTGGCATGCTGGGTGTTGTTATCGACGTTTCTTATGGATTTATTTCCATTTGTTGACAGTATTTCTACACTGTAATGGTTTTAATAGATGAGACTGGCTGTGGACTCCTAAACACTCAGCATGACCTTCTTTAGGTGACACTCTGTCTTCGAGAAGTGTTGTGGAGCTTCATCGGAATCTAACAACTGAGCTGAGCATCGCCGATTGTCGTAAAGAACCCACTTTTCATCGAAAGTCACAATCCGGTCGAGAAACGCATTGTTCTTATTGCACATATAAACGAAAAATGACATTTCATATCTTTTGGTTATCGTTCAATTTGTGAGGCACCCATTTATCATTTTTTTTTTTGTCTCTTCAATCTCTGAAGTGGTTGAAAATCGTCGTATACGTTACACGTATGTTCTTGAACAGTTGCGCGTGGATTGATTTCGATTAAGGCTCTTAATTGATCGCTGTCAACATCCAATGGGCGATCATTACGTTCATCATCTACAAGACTCTCGTCGCCCCCACAAAATTTCTTAAGCCACCACTGTGCTGCGGGTTCAATAGTGGTTCCTGTGCCAAATGTTTGGTTAATATCCGAACTGTTTCACCAGTTTTTCGGCCTAGATTGTATTGAAATAATAAAATTTTGCGAATTTGCTTTTTTCCCATCTTTTGTTCAACGTTCTGAAAAGAAGACATAATTGTTTTAAAATGATTGTAAACGATTAGATAGATCGAAAAACGCTCTTTAAAGTGATATATAATGTTAATGTCTTATCACGGGTACTTATTTGAAAATGCATCATTTGAAATCAAAATTAAAAATTCCGCAAGAACTGTATTTTTAAGCTAATAGCTAGCCTTGCTTTAAACTCAAATTCTATTCAATTTCTGCAAGTTTATTGATTAATGGAAATAAATGGTACAAGCAAATTCTTTGATCGATAGTGTTAAAGTTGATAATAAGTAGTCTCTACCTAGATTTATTTCAAATGAAGTACATGAGTCTAGCTTGTTTGAAGTTAAAAGAATGACCATATTGTAATGCATGAGGTAAAATTACATGAACGATAAAATTATCGCCATAGAAAGGACGACATGATTCCATTTCCGTTTGATGAAAACATGTTTTCTGTTTTTGTTGCAGACTATCTACTAGTTGGCCAGTTGTGTACGAATCCCAAAAGCAATAGGATCATTCTATCACGTGTGAAAAATAACACAATGTTCAACGAGCGAGATTAGAGATGCGCCGCTGTGCAACTCATGTTCTCTACCGATTCAAGTTATGACAGCAGGGCGGTTGTCAGCACCTTCAGAATTAATCACTGGATCGCCACGAATAATAGGGACGTGTCGGTTATGGTCTTTGGTATGGTTTCAAGTGAGGGCCACATCATGCCCAACCCCCATCTTCGAAGTCGGCTTGAAAGTCAACATCAAAGTGTACCTGGATGTTCTAAAAAAATGTTTTAATCCCTTGGTACAATCAGGTAGGCCCTGGCAGACCTTGGATGAGGAAAGACAACTTGAATCAAGTTACCTGAATTGAGTTTTTCAAAAAAAAAAAAAAGTTTGAAAATACATCTGCAGTGTTGTTTTCTTTACGGATACAAATTGACGTTTCACCCTGTATATTTAGGAAATTGTAAATTTTATATTTATTTTATTTAGTAAGAATTTCCCTACTTTTTGTTGAATTTTATTAACGTACATTTCATGAGGATCATTGGAAGTGTCAACACATCTATACTCTTATGATATGTGTGCGTGTGTGTGTGTGTGTGTGTGGGTGTGTGTGTGTGTGTGTGTGTGTGTGTGTGTGTGTGTGTGCATTGATAGTCATACCAAAAACCGTTTTTTCTATTTATTTAAAATAAAAATACAACTTTGTTATATAGGGGTCGTGGAATTGCATTCACTAGCAACAGATCTAATTTTCATATTCTTTAAAACCTTCGTTTTAATTAATCCCTTATTAGTTTTTCAGTTTTCTTATAGCATGATCATCTTTAGTTAACTATTATGCGTAATTATATTCATGCAGATATTCTACATGATTTATACTTGCGTAATATTTGCGTAAAACGTTCAAAGTAAAAACAAAACGCTTTTCATATACATTTATGTATACGTATATTTTTTGGTTTAAAAAATCTGGCCTACCAAACATCTTTGTCAATTTTTGGTCTACAAACATGGAACTTAATATATAAGGTATTTGAACCCATGCGAGACTTTATATTTGGGTTTTTTCCCGGGAGAATCGGTGCAAGAGTCTGAAAATAAAAAAAATTGGAATTTACCATGTGAAGGTCGAACGCCAGCATTACGAATACGCATGCATGACGTAGTAGCTATTGGTTTATATTTTAATTTTTAGTCCTGCATGCAGTAAAAATGTCTTCTTAGCTCAGTTATCAACGGTAAAGGGAAAGTAAATGGTAAGCTAAACGTTTTGGATTCGATTCTCCGTGGTGGCGCATGAGTCATAT
This sequence comes from Euprymna scolopes, assembly GCF_053919585.1. Lineage (NCBI taxonomy): Eukaryota > Metazoa > Mollusca > Cephalopoda > Sepiida > Sepiolidae > Euprymna > Euprymna scolopes. The sequence goes on along the minus strand of NC_136511.1, from coordinate 48,374,089 downwards.
TTTTTAAACTTTTTAAATCATCATTATATGTGGATCCATTATAATGTAATAATAAATACGAAACCTGCATTAATCAAAATACATTTAAGCGTATTTTACGACAACGCAAGGCGCCCTGTTAATATATATATATATATATATATATATATATATATATATATATATATATAATTATTTACTATAATAATTATTAAATAGATACAGACACAAGTATTTCATCCTTTCGGAAATCATCAGTGTAGGGTGTCACGATTAACACCGGTCGATAGATTCGAATCCGACAACAGAAGCCACCCCTGGCAAGGACCTAATCCATTCGGCCACCGTTAACCGCGAGAAATACTGTTGAAATTTAAACATTTATTTTTTTTAATGTTTGTAAACGTCTGTCAGAGTGATCTAATCATTATATGATGATCTGCGCATAAGAGCTAAATTGACCGACTTTGTATTTTAACTGAAAGAGCTTAACGATAACAAACAAGTATATATGCATATTAACGAGTTTTATACATATATATATATATATATATGTGTGTGTGTGTGTGTGTGTGTGTGTGTGTGTGTGCCCGATTAATTTTTTTCTCGAACAGTTGTTGTTTTTAATATTCATTTTACCCTTTTTAATTTCATTTCAGTCAAATTCTGTAAAAAAAACAAGGAATCTCCCTTGCTAAAGCTTAACACTTGATCTACATATAAGACACGTCAATATTCGAATATTCCATTAGCGTTATCCTCTACCTTTCAAATACTGAGTTAGTAAAGAACTTGGAACATAATTTTACCTTTCTCAGCCAACCGTTCAAATATATTATAGTATATGTTCCCTGTGGTCTTTTGGTCTCATCGGATTCCAGGACAAAAATTAATCTAGTCTGGTGTAGTATCTAGCTTTGTTTTCTTGCGTGAGGTAACATTACTGGAGCACTAGACATTAATAGTACAATAATAGCTACTGTAAATCGATCTATTGATCTGGGAATAATGATAACTGATGAGTAACTACTAGTAACTCCTAATTCGAAGCTGCAACCACCGGATGCACTTGGAGATGATACTAAGGAGTAAGTTAAATAATGTGTTGTTTCATCCAATTGAGACCTTGGCTTAAAGTACTCCTTCATACGTAATTAACTATCTTTCAACACACTCACGCATATATGTAAAGGACGACACGCGAATCGACAAAGAATCAGCTAGAAAAAAGAAAAGAAATGAAAGGAATCACTTTTTTGTGTGTATTTTTGTTCATTTATTCAAGCAAAAAGGAATCATACAAACATAAGTCCATCATTTATAAATGCTGTCTTTCTGCTTCACCTGTCGCTGTAGAATGATTGACATTCTACGACTGCTTTTCAATCCATGACTACAGACAGCTGCCGACTCCTCTGATGCTTGCCTCTTCTTCATATCCACTCGACTGCATCACGTATCGCTACCTCCGCCTGTCCTTTTTTACTCAAAAGATGGGAATTAATCCCTGCGCGAAGAGGTGCCAACTACAGACGAACTATATTATTTTGTCTTTTTTAATGTATAATTTATTTTTCCAAATTTAAAAATATTTTTGTCTTGTTTTTGTTTATTTTTGATAATATTTTTTAACATTAGTTAGACATTCACAGCGCTTTGCTGGAAAGTTAAGTGCATGTTTTTTTTTGTTTCAAAATAATACTATGTGTAATACACTTAAAGTGAATTCATAATGTGGAACACTCTTACATAATCTATAATATAAATCTCACCTGTTTGTGTTAATGTATGTATGTGCGTATGTATATATGCATGTATGCATGTATGAATGTATGTATGTATGTCTGCCTAAAACTTTCGACAGAGGCGACGGATTTTAATGAGATCGGTATCATTTTAAATTTCGATCCTTCGGACGACAAATATCGGATAATTGTCCCCAAACATTTATTCCTTCATGCTCAACTGGGCAGTTTTCTACAGGAAGAATCGACTTTTTCGCTGACATTTCTTGCAAGTCTTTCAACCCTCCCGTTCACGAGATCGCTTAGAAGGCGTTCTGTCGACCGCCTGTGACGTCATAACGACGGTAAGTACATCGTTAAGACAGTTTTTCTTTTTTCACCACTTTTTCCACTGCCAGGTTACGGGTTTGAGCCTACTTACGATTCCTATTTTTTATTTATTTTTTGCGTTCGCCTTTTTTTTTTTCTCATAATCTACATTCTTACACCCCCCCCACTTTCTTTTCCGCCTTCGCGTCACGGGTTCGAGCCTGTCTGCCTACTACAACTTTTTTTTTTCTCAACACACACCTCCCAACGCTCGGGCAACGCCGGCGCTCAGGCTAGTCTTTAAAATAAGTCGTATTCCTGTTTGTTTATCTTTTCACAGTTAGATTAATATGTACGAAAGATGCACTGTTTCACAAATTATTTTTCATATTGTAAATGGACTTATATACATTTTAATTCCAGCATGATTTTCATACATATTATTTATTCAAAGAAAATCTACATTCAAGTAATAACCTAATCTACATATTACATTAAAGAAAATGTATTTTAATAGTTATCTACATGTTATTAATTACTGTAATTGAATTGTAATAGGACTTTCCAACATATTTTTATTACTTCTGCGCATGCGCAAATTCATTTATAGCTGAAAGTGGTTTAATTTTAAATCTTTCTTATCTATTTGTCGATAGCTCAAACGTTAGGAACTACGGCTGTAGCAGTAACAGTTTTAATTTCGATTCTAGCTGATGGTACCATAGTCATTGCAAAAATAAAATTTGTAATCAGTACTATATATAAGGTACAATATAATATTGAATAGAGAATTGGATCAGTAATAATAAATATCAAATCTGCATGAGTTAAAATATATTTAAGCGTATTTTACTACAAAGCCAACCTTTTTGCCAAAGACTTTCCAGCAAAGTTATTAAGTAGATAATTATCCATATAAATGCAACAGATATATATGAAACAGATAAACTCTTAAACTACTGGTCACATAACACTGAAATTAACAGAAACTAGTAATCATACACCAAGGATGGTTTATAATAAGTAAAATCTTTGTTTGGATGGATGAAAAATGCGTACAGAAATATGCCGGCAAGCTGAAATGCAAAAATGTTCATTTCAATTTGACGACATATTTCTATTACTTTTGCGCATGCGAAAATTTCATTCATAGCTTGAAGTGGTTTAAAATCTTATTTATGTGTATATGTCTGATACTGTAGGGAATGTGACTGAAAGACTAAATGTTTTGGTTTCGATTCTAGTTAATGACACACAAGACAATTTTTCTTTGTAACATTTGAAATCAGTACTAACTATAAGGTACAAGTTAATATTCAATAGAGAATTGGTCCTATAATAATAAATACGAAATCTGCAGGAATTAAAATATATATAAGTGTATTTTACCATCGTTAAACCTTAACAAATAAGTAGGTGTTTACTGTCCGAGTTTACAAACAAAAAAAACAAAAAAAAAAAAAAAACTTGCAAGGTACAATTTACTACTTGATAAGCTTTCGTTTATATATTTCGATTTATATGAACCTTGAACAAAATTTGAAAAGTTTTTGTTTTTTTAATCTCCTTTTGTAGTAGTCTTTACAGTAATTCGATTCTAAATAAAAGAAGCATAGCCAGGTAGTTTATAGGTTTGTGATATCAGAAAAGTCACACCCACTGTTTGATTGTGTAGCGCGCACCATGATCATGATATTGGCTTCTATCGCGGACAAATCTTTTGTGAGAATAAGAGATACAAAAAAGGTTGGGATCGCTTTTTTAAAGTACAACATACCCCAACAGGTGTTACATGCTTTTACTCACGAGCTCAATCACGCTTTTATATCTGGTCCTGGGTATGACCTTAAAACTATATCCGGTTGTGAGGCCCCAGTTTGCGGGCTTTAGGGAGTGTGGAGCCACCCTTTAATTACCATTGCTTCTAGGTCCACTCTGAGTCGGAGTGGTAGTACCTGTTAGGGCCCCAACTATGGGTTAAATAGAAACCGACTTGAAAATAACAAATATATTCTATTAAAAAAAAATGTCTTCAAAATCTTTGGACTCGGCATTAAAAACCCTAAAAGAGTTGATATGCCGTAAAACAAAAACAACCAACCAATTAACCAATCATTCTTTTATAATCATCCTCATACACAGATATATACAAACTGTAACTCCTCAGAATGTCACCTTATAATCTGTTTTGATATTATATTATAATAAAGCTTTCTATACTTGTCTTTTTTCAAGTATTTCAAGCGCGTGAAACTCTGTTCCTACTGACTGCTTTCTTCTTAACTATAAAATTGGTCTTTTAGAGTCTAAAGCACACACGAACGCTACTACTTTAGATATAGATGGTGTGCACCATCCCTAGGTGGCGGACCATCATCCTTCCAGGTTTGGTCAGGATCGGTTGAGTGGTGTGTGCTATAGGAGAATTGTACACGCAGAGACACACACACAACCACACACACACACGCACACGAACGCTAATACGCTTATATATATAATAGAGAGAGAGAGAGAAAGGGAGAGAGAGAAAGAGAAAGAGAGAGAAATAGAGATAAAAGAGCGATTTGACTCGGGAATATTAGGTAAGGTGACCTCGTGTGTGAATGTGGTATTATGGGGACTGCGAAATCTAGCTAGGAATATCTTGGACAACTAAAAGCTACAGGGGCTAGGATGTTCATATCCCCCGCCTACTTTTTTGATTAGCCGTTTGCCTAATTTTGGTCTGTAGACTTTTTGTTTTGCACTAAAAAATATATAAATCAAAGTACAGTATCTGTTCTCAGCATTCCAGAAATCTAATTATTTTTATGTTTATTTTGCCTTTTGTCTAATATCAAAGTGTAGTGTCTGTTTTCAGCATTCCAGCGACAACAGCCTATTTCGTATTTCTTCATATAAATGTCAAGCGCGTATGCAGACCCTACATTATCATAAAATTGATTAAACTTGAAATAAAACGTATTTGTTTTCTTTTATAAATGCCAGGCGCGAATGCAGACCCCATCATATCATAAACATGAATAAATTAAAAGTTAAACATATTTTCTTCGTCATTTTTAGCGACCTCATCATCTTTGCAAAATCATCTTTCCGTGCTCTTATCCCTTTACCGCAAATGTCTTCATGATTTGGTACTTGTGTCATTCCCCCAAGAAAACTAAAATAATCATTTATCAGGTTTTATACTTATTTAAAATAGTTTTAATTCATTAATTCCAATTTGGAATGCTTGGGATGACAGGAGTTATACCTAAATTTACATTATTCCCAAATCCACAATTTATTCGATAGGATTTGTCCTACGTCTGACATGAAAATGCATCTAGCAACTTACACATATGGCGCACCATGGTACGCTTTCAATGGCTGGTTTAGATTCTCCACACCAATCTATATAAAAAAATAGTATATATGTGTGAATCTCTTTGCGAAAATATTTGACCGACAAACTCCTAAACATTGAAATTAACAGGAAATAGTAATTATACACCAATAATGATTTATAACAGGTAAAATCTTTGTTTGGATGGATGAATAACGCGTATAGAAATATGTAGGCAAGTTGAAATGCAAAATGTTCATTTCGACTTGCTGACATATTTTTATTACTTTTTTTGCATGCGCAAATTTATTCATAGTCTGAAGTGGTTTAAATTTAAATCTTTATTATCTATATGTCCATTGCTCAAACAGTAAGCAATGTGGTAAATATTTTAGTTTCGATTCCAGCTGATGACGCCCAAATCGTTTTTCTTTCAGTATTTTGGGATCAGTGCCACGAAGTGCCTTCAAAAGTTTCCACGCTATTTTTATATAGGCATTTAAAAGTGTCATAGACTATCTGTTGTGGTTGCAAGGTTGAACAATAATTAGTAAGGAAATACAATGAAGACGCAAACAACAAGATAACGCAATAATAAGTGTATTACAGAAAAGGTATATTTACAATATTTACAAATGACGGTGTCGAGTCAGAGAGTCTTGGTGGGAGGACATGTACGCTCTTCGGCGTCACTTCCGGTGGCATTTGAGTAAGACACACCAAGGCCAACCTAGGCTTGCCATTTATAGTGTTATGTTATTCGCATATGCAAATAAGTGGTTGCCACCACAACACTATCAAAACTTTAGTATTTTATTGCTATACATCTTATGAGATGATTGACCATTTTTTTATGATTTCGAGTTCAAATGAACAGCTACAGTAGGAATCGGACTACACCCTACTAAAGCCTGATTGTCAAAGCTAGTGAATTTCAAAAACGCAATCTGGACGTGAGGACACTTTAGAAGAACGATATGCAAGAAATTTCTGGTTAAATTTAGTAAAATCTCATAGAAATGTATGGAATGATTTAGACTGCTTTTGGACCATCTTGCATGACTCGAGTATCAGTTTTCGAGTGGCATAAGAGATTCAAAGAAATGTAGGGTGTCTGTGAGGGATGATGAAAGTTATGGAAGTAGTAAGGAAGTCAGAACTCCATAATTGATTAGCCAAATAAAGAGTTTCATTGATAAGGATCGTCATGTGTCGATTGCGACAATAGGTGCACAGTTTGATATCAGTGTAGGATTTGTACACACAATTATTCGCGAGGAACTTAAAATGCACAAGAAGTCGTGAAGTCTGCCGCGGAAGATGTTTTTAACTGCAATACCGAGTTAAACGTTCCGCGGCCACCTGCAGATGTACTATTTTTGTCTTCACAACAAAAAAAGACAGCAATGTATATCTGTGTCCCTGCACCCTGAAAAAGCGAGCCAAATGAGACGGTGATGCCTACCTATCCAGTTTTGAAGTCCCCTTGGACAAACATTTAGACGGCATAAATCTGTAATATATTTCTCTTTATTTACGTGGTTTATTTTACATTGTCCATTTTCGACTTTTATTATAGTTAGATTCTGAGGGGAGATAAGTCACTATTTCTTTTCACTGGCACTACGAAACATACATATACAAAATCTCATTTTTATTCTGAAAAATCTACGTAAAATAATATATTTGCATAATATTTCTGTGTAGAAACTACAAAAATATATTTGCATAATATTTCTGTGTAGAAACTACAAAAATATATTTGCATAATATTTCTGAGTAGAAACTAATCTTTCTTAGAACTGTACGCCTGTGGAACTCTGTTCCGTCTGCCTGCTTCCCACCGGACTACAACTTGGATGTCTTCAAGTCCAACGTTAACAAATTCCTAATGAACCGCTCCCTTAAGTAAACACTTCATCAAATCTCCACACTAACGTAATGTACTTGCAATAACCCTTATCCTTGAGTTGCTTCCGGGCCTTGATAAGTGGTGATCACTGTGTAAAAAAAAAATATTGATCCGAAAGGAAAACGTTGTATTTACTGAAGCTCTGTTAACATTACACACTTAATACCATACAATCAACGATTGAATATTCGATATTCGATACGTTTCAAATCTGTGATATAGCACTATTCTAATTTGTTCTGTGCGTTTGGAACATCTGTTTTGATCATAAAATATTTAAATTAAACAAAAGATAACACAGAAACCTTTAGGGCGCGGCTTTTAACCTAGGTATACTATTAAAACATATCATCCTACTTGCTTGTTTATACTTCTTTTATTGATCGGACTAGTGTACTGTGGTGAGATTTTGAATGGTGTTTTTATGTGTCTGGGCCAGATTTTTCGGAGCTGATCACAAGCTCTCTGGATAGTTGTTTCGATGGAGGGTTTCTCTTAAACTTCCCATCTCCTCTTGATATGCATTGCTGCTATTACATATTGCTTTTGCTCGGTATTGTAGGCAACGGACGATTCATTTTATTACATTATGTGGATGGTGGGACTTGAAGTTAATGTAGTGTTCAGTGAAAGTTGGTTTTCAGTATACAAGTGATACACCCCTGGCAATTGTGGGTCATCAAGGAATGATACTTTGTTATTGTGTTCTTTTTTCATCATGAATTGTACACGTAGGCAGATAGAGGTCACATAATCCATTAATGTTTGACCAGAACATGAATGCATCATCTACAGATCGCAACCACATTCTTGGCTTTGGTGGTGTTGATCCTAATGCCATTTCCTCAAAGTATTCAATGCATGCATTGGCTAGTACTGGGGACAATGCTGATCTCATTGCCGGACCTTCTTCCTGCCAATATATATCAGATCCCATCACGAAGTATGTAGTTTCTACATAGAATGTCATCCTCCAGTGAAACATCTAAAGTGACCATTGTTTTTATATTTTATGTTTTAATCAAGTGCATAAGGTGCCTTCCATAAGTTTCCAGACATATTTTCGTATGGCCACTTTTATTGATAGTACACACATGAAACTCTATTCCCCTTCGAAGTAATCTCCTCCGGTTGCAATACATTGTTTTCCTCTTCCAACAACTTCTGGAAGGCGCCATGGAAGACTTCTTGTGTGAGCATGTCAATGACCCTTGTCACAGCCTCCGTCATCTAACAACGGTAGCCTGTAAGGTTTACTTTGAGCTTAGGGAACAACCAAAAGTCACAAGAAGCAACATCTGGACTATAGGGAGAGTGAGGAACACTCTTGATGCCCATCTTAATCAAATATTCTGTGACAATGATGGAGTTATGGACTGGTGCATTTGCGCAAATCTTCCGCGTCTTCCGTTCCTAGAGAATAATTGTGAGTTCAGTTCTCACACTGACATCAAAGCGTGCACTTATTGTCTCTATAGACACACGACTGTCCTTATCTATGAGATTCTTTATTTGGCCAATCAGGTCGATGAGTATTGTCGATGGCATAATAGTTCCTCTGCTTTTAATTAATTAACAAGTTATATACACCCGATGCTGGCACGTTTTGAAAACTATCCCTATCATTTCTCTATTGTTTTTGTTATAGCTTGCATGTGTTAACAACAAAGACCGCACGGCAGTATTAATAACAAAAGTGCATTAGCAAAAAATATGTTACAGAAGTAAACGCTGGAGCCATAACTGTTAAAGTCTTACCCTATAATAATGTTTTTTTTTTACGAAATGATTACAAAATTCACGTTAACAGCCCAAATATACGTTGATTTAAAACTTTGCTACAGCCGTCAATTACACCGAACATAAAACTTTTCTCTGTCCACAGGGGGCCGCCCTTTGAGGTTAATACCACCAGCAAAATAAAGTGAAAAAAGTCATATTTAAAAATATTGTTTTAACACCAAAATCTCAGAATTTAAAAGACAAAACCTTTACTATTATAAAATCTATACGCCTATTAACTTTTTGTGAGTGTGATATTCATATTAAAAACACTTTTTTTCCATGTATTTAAATAGAAAATACAACATTGTTGTATATGGGTCGTGGAATTGCATTCACTAGCAACAGATCTAGCTAATTTGCATATTCTTTTAAACTTCTATTTTAATTAATTCCCTATAAGTTTTTTTATCGGTTTTCTCATGTGATGGCCATCTTTAGTTAACTATTACGTGTAATTATATTCATGCAGATATTCTACATGATTTATACTTGCGTAATATTTGCGTAAAAATGTATAGTAAACACAAACCTCTTTCTATATATATTTATATATGCGTATATATATGTGTTTTTAAAATTTTGATATCAAACTCCTCTGTCAGTTTCGTGTCTCCAGACATGAAACTTAATATATAGGGTATTCGAACCCACGGGAAACTGTATATTTGTGTTTTAGCCGAGAAAAATCCGTGCAAAAGTGTGAAAATTAAAAAAAAAATGGAATTATGAATATGCATGCGTAACGTAATAACTATTGGTTGATATTTTAATTTTTAGCCTCGCAGTAAACATGTCTTCATAGCTCAGCCATTAACGTCAAAGGAAAAAGTAAATCGTAAGCTTAACGAGCTGGTTTCGATTCTCGATGATAACGCACGAGTCATTTTTTTTTTTTTACTTTTTAAATCTTTACTATATATTGGGTCCAATATAATATAATAATCTGTATTAATCAAAATATATTTATGCATATTTTACGACCTGGCAATGCCGGACGGAATACTAGTATTATATATAAAGAACTTTGCGCGTTCGTGTGTGTCGGGTGTGTGTTCGTTCTCTATGCACTCCAAAATGGTCAAACTATTTTTTTGAAATTTCACATAAATGTACTTCATGTGTCGTTGAGTGTTCTTATATAGGTTTTGTTTCGGAATACCCTTGATACGTATAAAAAATCGATAATTGAAATAATCATATTAAAGAATGAACAGTTCGATTTTGACCAAAGAACATTTAAGAAGTTTAACCGGTGTATAAAATCAACAGTAGATATTTTGACAAGACAGAGGCACGTTCCAAATAAATATTTCTGTTTAGAGCACATTTGAACCATGATACCTGACTTTCCATTTTTACACTTTAATTGCGAGCCTGTCTTGTTTTATCGTTATTTCCACGGCAAGCGCTCATCTGAGCTCCAATCTCTGCTCCCCCTCGTCAATCTTTCACAAAAAACACCCGTCTAGCTGAAACCACTGTCATTAATTTTCCCCATTCTTTATCTGTGCCTAAATCATAGCGTAGATTCCATGAACAAAGCTTCTTTCTTAGAAGTGCACGACTGTGCAACTCTTTTCCGTTTGCCTGTTTCCCACCTGACTACAACTTGGATGTCTTCAAGTCCAACATAAACAAATTCCTGATGAACCGCCCCCTTAAGTAAGACGCTTTATCAAATCTCCAATACTAACTACTACGATACTATCCCATTGATTACTGTACACGCAATAACCCTCATCCGCGAGTGGCTTCCATACCTTGATAAGTGGTGACCTCCATGTAAAACAAAAAAAATTCAAGTCATTATATGGAAATGATTACAAAAAAATCTAAAGTAGGTTCCATGCAGTGCAATATAAACTGCAATATATTGTGAATTAACTGAACTAAATTTGGGAATAATTTTCCCTTTGACCAATTTGGTACCTCCAAACCTCCAAATAGGGAGCGGCATATATATATATATATATATATATATATATATATATATATATATATATATATATATATATATATATATACATTTATAGGAAAAATACATATGATTCGGACACTCTGGTGAGTCGTAGACAACTAAGCACGTTTCAGTGGATAATTATATTTTAAAAACAATAGATACGCCGTTCCCCATTTGCGGATACCAAATTGTTCAAAGGAAATATCATTCCCAACTCGCATTTAGGTAAAAATGCACTTTTGTATAAATAATTGAATTCAAAACGTATCGTAGAAACAAAAACAAATGAAATAACATGTACGTAAATCGCGATGTATCCAAGCAGTCGTGCGAGATGGGCTTCTGAATAGAGTTTAGCCTTCTTACCATGGGATCCCGATTTCGAATCTCGTGAGTCATAGACGACGAAAAACGTGTCAGTGAATAATTAAATTTTGAAAACATACATATCTATATCTATATATAAAGAGAGAGAGAGAGAGAAAGAGGGGGGAATAGGTCTAAAAGAGCGTCTGTAAATTTAGAAATACCTTAGACATGCTGTGCACGAAGTACGCAGATATCTTTTTGTCCTCATATATATATATATATATATATATATATATATATATATATATATATATATATATATGACTACAAGTATGGATGATTTTTCTACTTCTTTGGGTAGAGCACTATCGTAAATAATCTCACCCGCTACTTGATTCGCTAAAAAATGCGAGGCTCGCTGTTTGTTGTAAATAAGCAGTTTGAGCACTATAAAAGAAGTGGACGAATGTTTGTTTGAAATGGAGATTTGTCGTTGGTCGATGGGTAGAACTGCCGGCTATCAACGCGATGGGTCTAGGTTTAATCCTCAGATTGGGAGAGGTACTAGTATAGCCGCACTGATGAATTGTGATACAACGAAACAGTACTGCATTTGGATGACTATATATATATATATATATATATATATATATATATATATATATATATATGAAGTGACCTTTCCTGTATATTTGTCTTTGTGGGGGACGGTCTCTATCAAACTACTTATTAAAATACAGATTGAAAGTTGATTTTAGTTTAGACCTGTGGAATAAATTGAATTTAGTTATTAGTCGGCAAAAATAGCGGTTAAGTGGTCAAAATTGAAGAAAAATTTAGAACTTGGAAAGCGTAAGTCTACTAGACTTCTTATATTTACGCAAGCGCAAATATGCACTTTTAGGTTTAGTGTTGTAGTTTCATATGCGCGCGGATGTGACTCAAATGCTGAAGAGCTATATGTTTTGATTTCGATTCTATCTAATGGCATCCAAGTCATATTTTTCAACATTGTTGAAATAATTACTATATATTTGGTACAATATAATACGCAATAGAGAATTGGCTCTATAATAATGAATACGAAATCGATATCAATTAAAATATGTTTAAGGGTATCTTACGATCAGACAACGCCGGGTGGCTTGCTCGTACTAAATAAAGTCTAATAATGTACAAGTTACACGAAGGCGTAAAACACACAGATACACATACGAAGCGGCGGTCACACAATGTTATCGATATTCCGATAGCTAACTTCTTACCAGTCCGAACATATTTCCCCTAAGTAGCTCCCTGTTGAACGGGAAAAGGCCGGTAGGGGGCGCCCTATTAACGTCCAATCAAATTCGAACAAATATAGGAGGGGGAGGGAAAAAGGGGAATAAAATACAATCTGAAAACGGTAAATCCTCCAATCGTAGACAACTGATTTTTTTTCCTTCGCTTACATTACGAAAAATTAGTAGGTAGGAGTGGAGACGGTACCGCCATCTGGAATCACAGAGACTCACTTATAGGCTGTGATGGTCACTAAAGATATAGTAGCAGAAGTTGTAATAGCGCTTGATTTTGTTGTGACCAACTCGTTAATGAGTTAACCTGATTTATTCAACGCAATATGAAGAAAACAAAATAAAGTAACGCAGATTCTTTGTTTCGGTTTGATTGTTTTGTTTTACGGCATATCAACCCTTTTCGGGTTATTTAACATAGAATCCGTCATTTCGGAAAACAACGTTTTTATGCTTCAAGTTCGTTTTATCTGTAAATATTTATGTATGGTGTTTTGTTAGGCTGTTTTGGTTTACGGTATATCAACCCTTTTCGGGTTTCTTTGGTAAATTTTATTTTTAGCTGTAACACAAAACCGACCATTCTAGTTTGTGATTTCAAACGTTTCCGAGGCCGCTGAAAAAGAATCTGACATTTAAATCCGTCGCAAATAAACCGCTGTGTTGTTTTTAAAACTTGTTTCTAGGGAATATTTTCTTACGGATAACTGTCATTTTGTAGCTGTTACGCATGCGCACCCTCCCCACCAACATATGCAGACGAAAAACTGTCTTGTCAATATTTCTTCCACCACCACCGCTTTTCGGTCGATGTAACTTTCGATCTTCTTCAGGTGTATCTTGTCTAACTCTGTAAATTTCTGTCGAAGTTGGGAATGAGTGCGAAATTTCGAACAGAACCCTTTATCTAATCCACGCGACTTGCATGCTCTTGTTTCATTAACCATGAATGGTTAGACTCGTGGCGTAGTGGATAAAAGTACTTGGTTATATTTCGATATAACTGCAACTTCTGGAAATTGGAGCATCAATCCGCAGAGCGGGCAACAATCAAAATACAAATACGAACTGCTTAAGACTTCTATCTGGTCAGGGCTGACGGAACGAGAGTATGCTGCTTCCCTGGATTAAATAAAATGTTCCGTGTAGATTCCCGAATTGGACAGAAAGAATCCAGGGGGCGATAAGATACATTTGAATATAAATCCGGAAGTTACACCGACTTAAACGTTACGGGAATAATACTCAAGGTGCGAACAGTAGTTCGAATAATTCAGATGATACGAATTAAACGTTACACTTCAAAATAATAAATAACCTTCTGCATGACAGACCGACGAGAATAGTAGGTTAAATGTCAGCGTGACACACCAACAAAACTGCTATTTCAAACTGATAAACGCCACTTTTGTAATCCAATTTTTCTAAATATTATTTGTTTGTTTCGTACTAATAAGATAAAATTAATACGGTATAATCACGTTGATAAAAGGTTTTCATTAGATTACCGAAGTTAAGCAACGTTGAGCCTTGTCAGTACCTGATAGGTGACCATTTAGGAATATGAGATGGTATATGTAGGAGGATGTCGACATTTGACATTTTCTCCCTTGGAGGAAGCCGGTTCAGCTCTTCTAGTGTGAATGCCGTGTGTCATTATGTTTGTCAATAAACATCAATGACTCTTTCGACCTTCAATCTAGAATTGAAGTATCTTTACTCCTATATATCCTCCCACTTACCTTCCACTCCCAAGTAGATAAAACTCGTTTGTTTTCTGTTCTAAATATACCGGAAAACTGCGTGAACGTTATTTCCTAGAAAGGGTTTGTAGTGTCTTAGCAACTGATTAGTCCCTATATTAAACGGAGCATTGTAGTGCCTGCTCATGAGACTCGCTAAAAGTAGAAGACAGAAAATGACACCCGACTTCCATTCCTCACATATTTGATTGACTTGTGCCGAACTTATTAAAATGTAATCTACTGTTGTTTTTTTGTTTTTTTGTTTTTTTTATTGCAAATCAATTATTCAAAATGTAATATCTGTTTTGTCTTCGGTCAATAGAGGAGTGATCCTTCTAGATTAAGGCATAATTTATCTTGTCATAATCAAAAGTGCCGCATTTATATATAATTGGGGAAGGCTTCGTTTCTAAAGCAATAGGTCTTGACATATCAAAGGCCCTTTAATAGGGTCTAGCACAATCAGTCAGCATTTGGGTGTCTGTAAATGATATCTAAATGGCCTAAAACATTTCGTATAGGTTCATATGGATGGTTTTGATTAGCAGAGGAGTGAAGTACATGATATTAAAACATTTGTTCATCAAGGGTATATTCTGGACTCGACCATGTGCCTGCTCTTCGTCAATGATATCCCACAAAACATGCTAAAATCCATTCTTGGACATCGATGCAAATGACGCAAACATTTCTGCCAGCATTTCGAATTCTCTTTTCCTTTGCTTACTTTATCTCATTCTTTTTCCCTCCCGGCCACTAATATTCAGTGCCCCAACAAACTAGCGCAGTTATTAAAGTTATAATGTAATACTAAGACACTTCCCACCATGCACATCGGTCTAAACAGTTAGAGCCACGTGTTGTCTATGTAAAAAAAAAACGCCATGAAGCAGCTCTTTCAGTTGCTGTTTCTATCGGACGTAATTCAATGGCATCATTCAACTTTTGTCACGTCATTTACTGTGCACGCTTATCGCTTACTTTCCATGAATGAGGTTACTCTTTGATGGCGTCATCCATTAAAACAAACACTTGAATAACGTCATCAACTATGCACTGTTATAACCGTTTTTGCTAATGATAATGTCACAAAAATGATGACGTTAACCATTCTAGACGAGTCACTGTTTTTCTAGATAAAAACATCTCTTGCTCTATCTCTGTCTCTCCCTGTTTTGGTGCCTGGCGTAATTATTTTGTGGAATCAACCGAGGTGCACATTAATGAAATCAGAAAACGATGAATACCAGCGGGGCTGAAGAGGCAATTTCTAACACGCCAAAGTGAATTCTTCTTGCTTTACCTTCTTTCTCCTTTATATCACATTTTCTTGCTGTCGGGGGTATGTATATAGAAAAAGAATGTATATATAAAAAATGGCAAAAATCTATTGGAGTGTTGTGAGACCAACATTTTGTACAGTTCTGGGTGCTTATCGATGACAAGAAAGGCTAAAAGAAGATTCGCCGTTACGGATATTTAGAATTAGACGGTTTGACGATGTTTGCAATTCGAACATTTGTAGGGCTACAAGATAAAGAAATCGCAACAGATGGATTGGAGCTGAAAGCCAACAACGACGCATTAAAAGTCGCGGTAAAAAACAAACAAGGATATGTCTGATAATGAGATGAGCAGTCACCCTGCAAAAATATCTTTGTAATTTCGGCCTTCACGCCCCCAAACATCTAATGGTATCAAGTGAAGAAAAAAAATCAATCATTAGCACATTCTCTCGTATCTCAGAATTTGATGGCAAAATTCTCTGTAATAAAACAACACCATTCTGCATCTTGTCTGGTGCACTGCAGCATTTGCTATATCTATACAGTTCGGAGCTTAAATTGGTCCCCGGATGCTGGCCTGGGCGTTTGATAAGGAAATCTAGTTGTTACTAGGGTTCCCTTCTTGGCCTACAAAGTTCGACCGAAAGGCCAGACGATACAGACGGGGCCAGCGCATCTTCAGGAGTTGCCGGAAGTTTATTGCTTCACCATCCGCCTATCGTGATTCTAAACCGAATTTTTTGTGGGGGGGGGGTATTTCCTTAGACCTTGCCTTTCCTAGGACATCCACAGCTCAAGATTAATGCATAAGAAAAAGGCATCCGTTAATACCAGTCTTCAGTTTTCCGGCCTTTTTTCCTCAAGTGCCTGAGTTGTTCTATTGCCCAGTTTAACGAGAGCTCAGAGTAACTGACCAATGATGTTACAGGATTGTTTATACATTTTCTTAGGTTCCTACTTTATACGTAATTTAATTTTAAAGAATTTTCTTTCTCTTCTTTTTCGCGTGTATATCTCTTTAAGTACTTCTTTTACCGCTGTTTAGTTGCTTTCATCCACATACATATTGCCTATGTATCATTGATTGCATCCCCCAAACACTTAGTTGACTGGCATCATAGCTTTAATGAACAGTAGGGGAGGAAGCAAGTCTCTCTGGAAAATGTTTATGTATTCTTCTAGGTGTTATTCTTAAACTGTAAGTTCGATTTTCAAGTTTTATCATCGCTAAGTATTATTAAGTCTTATGAAGTCTTATGAAGTCTATAAATGGTGACATGAATTGTTGGGGTTCACTAACAAAAAACAGCTAGTGTACCTGCTGGCTGAGTGCCTACAAGTCTCTCGGGATTCCAGGGTTTCTGCACTTCGTTCGATTACAATTGCAAATTACGTTGCTTTCTCTAAATAAGTTGTTTAAGTTGAGATACCTCTGTGATTACTGCTGTTGGATTTCTATAAAACTTATCGTTCGTGGTCAGATCATTAAACCTTCTTGAGACTTCACGTGTTCTCTGATATCAATCAATGTTGGCGCCATAATTCTCTTTTTTATTCTATCAATTTCAGTTCCCTTAGTTTCATGTAAAATTAGACAAAGCTGAAGAGTAGGATTTAGTAAATTATAAATAAGTAACTTATTTAATGATAAATAGTTAAGCGTTATCCTTTGTACTATACGCTGGAATCTGTATAAACTAGAGAAAACAAGAATTCGGGTATCAGACTATGAAAACAATAACCACTACAACGTACTACACTAGAAATAAAAATAAATTTAGACTCTATAGACAAGTAGAAACGGTGAACCACAATATATAGAGAGCGTGATAGCCCATGGCAAGGTTTGAACCTTTAACAATATTCCCTGGAGTCCAAGATGCTGCTGCTGAGCTTGAAGACTTGTATAAAATATACACGGTTGTACATGCGTATATCTCCCTCCCACTCTCTCTCAATCTCTCTCTCTTTCTCTCTCTCTCTCTCTCTATCTATCTGTCTATATATATATATATATATATGCATGCATGTATATATATATAATATAATATAAAGCTGAATGTGTGTATGTGTGTGTGTATGTGTGTGTGTGGGGGGGGGGTGCGCGCGTGTCTGGTCACGAATAGGCTCCTATATCGTTGACTATTTTAAAAAACTGATTACGTATAATGATAGAAAATGTATCGAGACACAGGAATGGGTATGTTTGATCTGGCAGAACGGTGGTTCATTAAAATTGTGGGGTCTGCGTTCGCGCCTGGTTCACAAATTGGCTGTTACGAGATCAAAGTTCAATGATTTGATCTTTGAGAACTCTACCAAACTCCTCCGCAAGTTTTGGGTCTAGACACTTTAAATTTTAGATATAATTGCCTTGGACATGGATCTAACTTAATAACTTGATTTGAGCCCAAAACAATAAATGTTAAGGGATCATAATAGGGCTCAATTTTTAAAAAATTGTCCGAAAGCAAAACTAGCATTCAAAGGTGGTGGCGTTGCCATCGTCCAAACATGAAACGCGTATGAACTGATGAAAAATAAACTAAGATGACTATACAAAATGTATAATAATTTTTTTTTTCAATTTTGACTCATTATGAACTATTTTAACCGGCTTAATACCCATAAAAATGGTCCATAAAAATTACATCATTTGAAGCCACTAGCGCCACTATGCGACTTTTAGTTTTGAAATAGGGAGACAGACAAATAAACACAGTAACTTTTATAAATTACACTAGCGGAGAGGCGCCTAGCTTTACCCGAGCGTAAAATACGCTTAAATATGATATTTTAATTTACTCAGAGTTCGTATATATTATTATAGAATCGTCATTTTAAACGTAAAAAAAAGTATTTGGGTCCCATCAGCTAGAATCGAAACCGAAGCATTCAAAGCTGGTGGCGTTATCAATGTACCAACGTGACACGCATATGAACCGATTAAAAATTACAAATAAACTAAGATGAATGTACAAAAATATATAACGATTTTTTTCAATTTTGACCCATTTTTGTCCCCCTTAAAAACTATTTGAACCGGCTAAAGACCCATAAAGAACGATCCGTAAAATCCAATCATTTAGTTTCAGAGGAAATGGTTTTAAAATATGGAGACAGGAATGCAGACAACCTTTTATATATATTAAATTTAGAAGGTTTTAAACCGAATTAATTCATTACACACTAAAATATATGTTTTAAATCATTTATTTTATCGTTTCCATTAATAAAGTAAGAAGCGAATTTTTACTTTTGCACCCGACGTCGCCCAGTCTTAAAATACGTTTAAACATGATATTTAAACATGCAGAGATGTCGTATTTATTATTATACAGTCAGTTCTTATTATTATACAGTACATTCTTAATCGATTATTACCATATTGTGTCGAATATGTTTAGTCGACTTTTCACTTGAAATTGATATGCCAGCATATTTTAATAAATTTTAATAATAATTTTCCACTGAAAAAAGATTTTGTGTTTATTTTAAAATTATAACCGGTTAGTGTAGGAGAGGCAATATACTGATGGAAGTCCACGGCCATTAATTCCGTATAAAAGCAAGAAAATACAACCAATCATCGGTCACCGATATTTTACAACAGAAATACACATCCCAAAGCGATGTAATCTGTAAATAAATAAAAAAGTTTGGACATCTTTGGATTCCAAGATGCATCCTTTAATTTTTTACCGTTTAAGCTTATTTTATTTTGCAACTTTATTAATTAGTCAGGCTCTCAACCTCATTAGGTATGATAGAAAACTATGTCCAGTGTTGAGAGTCAAATTTCCAAGCTTATGTAAGTGGAGAATAGGTTCTTAGATACCGCAAATTCCCAGGTTCACACTGACCCGAAGTAGTAGTACCAGCCAAGGCCCCATTTCTGGGTTCAATGACAAGTATTATTCACACATACATTGTTTACAAAATATACGCTTGCACAACAAAGTAACTTACAAACGAAGCGTCTTCAATACGTGCCGTTTCGACATAGAATAGATTCCCTTTGCATTTCGATTGGGGCAAAATGTAGCATCTGTTCTTATGCTGAATTTCATCATTTCTGTTCTCGGTGAAGAAAAGAGTAATCCTTCTACTGAAGCAAACTTTATTTTTGTTCCAAATTCTAGAGATGTGTATCTGTGGAACACAATACCGCGGATCTGCTTCCCATCTGACTACACCATAGGCGTTTGTTGAGCAGCCTTCTTAAACCCTACTCAAGTTTGTTTTTATATTATCGATCGTCATGCTATTGTCTCACCGGCCAGCTGAAACTCATTAGCCGTTATCCTCGAGTGACCTTCGGGCTTTGATAAGCGGCGACCTACCCTTTAGTAGTATTAATAATAAACAAAAAACAACCTGCCACATTGTGGCTCAACTGGCTGTTTTCCCCCAACATTGTATCTAACACTGCCATCGTGGGGAGGCAATTTTAGGTGCACTCAACGAGTGTCGGTATTTATGTGCTTCACTGAGAAACCAATATGTGACACAAGCTCATTTTTAAGTGAAGAAACCCGTTTCCCCAAATTGGGATCTCTGGAAGTAGGCAAAAAAAAAAATACTTTACTTTAGAAAGATTTTCCCAACATATAGCATCAGAACAGATACTGCACAATGATCTTAGTCCCAAGGCTGCACTCAACGACTGTTGATATGCCATAAAATCCAATAACTAACCGACCAACCCGTCTTTCCCTCGTTCTATTTATCTTTCTTTTTTTTACGTTTGTTCTTCCTTTCTTTTTCCTTTCCCTTTCTTTCTTTTTTCCTTTCTTCCCCTTTTCCAGCTTTATATTTCACTCCACGCTACTTTCGACTCTTGTTTATGTGTTTTTCTCCCTGCCCGGAACCTCGTTATAACTGGGTAACACCTCTGTAACTCTCCCGGCAAAAAGAGGGGTGGGTCTGCTAAGAGCGCGTGTGATATTCTACGCTGTGTGTCGTAGTTTCGCGTGTTGGAGTTGTAATGCGGGTCCCGGAGCGCCCATGCCCCGTTCGCTCGTCATTCGAAAATCGCCCCTCCTTCAGTGCGAAGGTCCGACTCAATTCACTCTCCACAACAATCTCGATCGGATGAGAAAACACAACACACATGTTGACTTTTAATACTATACAAGGTAAGTAAAACGACGTCTCGCAATCAGTATATTATTAACATTTTCATGTAATATTATGAAGTAACGTTTTATGCATGTATTATGTATACATGTACATACATACATACATACATACATACATAATATGTATATATATATTTTTTATTTTATATATATATATATATATATACATATTATGTTTTACGCAAATATTAGCTAATATGTATCAATTTGCAGGATTTACGTCAACAGTACTCAATACGTGAGTAGAGCTGGGTTTTTTAATTATGAAATTATATAATGATTAAGCTACATAAAAGCGCATATATTTAGATAACTTACTACATATATATTTACATAATTTCTTACATATGTATGTATATATATATATATATATACGTACAGACGAATATATTTACATATATATGCATATATACATATACATATATATATATTTACATATGTATGCATAAATACATATATATGTATATATGCCTATAAATGTATATGCACACAAGCGCATACACACACATATATACATATATATATATATATATATATGTATATACATACATATATATGTGTGTGTGTGTGTATGTGTGTGAGTGAATGGATACCATTTATCATAACCTTTCTTTATATTCTACATTTATTCCCTTTTATTTTTGTCATTTAAAGACATTTCACTTTTAATATTTTTTCTTTGTATGTGCTACTAAGCAAAATTATTCTTAACCAATATTAGTATTTTGCTAGAAAAATTTTTCTGAGGTAATGTGTTTCCATTTATAAGTCATGATTTTATGACATTAATTTTAACTTTCTATTCTTTAATTCAAGCAATAAATTTTAAATTTTATTTGAAATTATATCCTTTTTAATGAAATTTAAACATATAAAGTAGAATATATACATATATATATATATAATATTTTTATTTATTTGTTTATTTATTTTTAATATTATAATATATATATATATATATATTAGTGTATATATATATATATATATATATATATATATATATATATATATATATATATATACTAGCATTTCAACCTAGCGTTGCCCGGCGTTGTCTGGGTGTTTGCAGGTGTATATTGAGAAAAAATGAAAAAAAAAAAATGGTCAATTTTTAAAAACTTTGACCCTTATTATAACCCCTTAATATTTATTGAAATGGGCTCAAATAAAGTTATTACATTAGATCCATATCCAAAGAAATCTATATCTAAAATTTCAAGTTTTTAGACCCAAAATTGGCGGAGGAGTTTGGTAGAGTTTTAAAAAGGTAAATCGTTGAGCTTTGACCGCTTAACAGCTAATTTTATGGGCGAGAACCGATTACAAAGATTTTCCCTGATCTCAATACTTTGCATATCAAATTTCGAGTCTGTAGACAGAAAATTGATAGAGATATTGTGTAGCGAAATGTATACAGACAGACAGACACACACACACACACGCTTTCACTTATATATATATATATATATATATATATATATATATATATATATATATATATATATATATATACGAGTTATTAAGCGATAATATTTTTCCTGATACCGTTTCTGAATTTTCGATTCCGATACAAGTACTGATTCTTTTGAATCTATAAATATTAAATTATAGTGTTGTCGTTTTTAATGGCGCTGTTCCTTAAAATAATGCATGCTATATGAGCACATAGTTTTTAATGATATTTTTCTTTAAAAAGCACATAGTTTTTAATGATATTGTTCTTTAAAAAGCACATAGTTTTTAATGATATTGTTCTTTAAAAAGCACATAGTTTTTAATGATATTGTTCTTTAAAAAGCACATAGTTTCGCAAACATATTAAAAGAATTGGAGTTGGTGTGTAGATTTTTGTTTAAAAAAACGTTTAACTTTTTGTTATTTGTACAATAATCCAAAAATTATTTTTTTTAAAAATCAACAAATACAACAAAAATTTAGAATTCGATTTTTGGCATCTAAAATTAGGCAAATATCTTTCGATTCCGATACCGTTTCCGATTTTTCTGATTCCGGATTCCGATTTCAATTAATCAACCCTATATATATATATATATATATATATATATATATATATATATATATATATATATATATATATATACACACACACACACACATATATATATGTATATATATATATATATATATATATTGTGTACAGAAAGTTGTTAGTTGAGACAGATCATTGGTACCGTCGGTTTCAAGCCCGATAATAAGGCCCGTTTAAGGTATCCTTATCAAGCTCTCTTCAGCCAATATTCGTCTCATTCCCAAATATTGAGACGAATATTGGCTGAAGAGAGCTATTATCGGGCTTGAAACCGACGGTACCAATGATCTGTCTCAACTAACAACTTTCTGTACACAAAATATAAATACGCTCTTACAATTTGGATTTTCCTTTTAATTGAGCACTCTGCTGGAATTCTTTTTCCCCCCAAAAAAAACTAATCAAATTATATATATATATATATATATATATATATATATATATATATATATATATATATATATATATAGTCTAAATTAGCTTTAAATAAAAAATGCAAAAATAAAAATAAACAATGCAGTTTAAATTCCCGAAAGAAAAAATATATATTTACTTTCACCTATCACAGACTTAACACCTACATAATCCGATTTCTAAAATCTTTATAATGACAAAAGAATGACATTTATATAAGGATGAAGAAGAAGAAAAGAAACCTTTACTAAAGTTGTTAAATAGAAATAGACTTAACACTTGCATACGCCGATTTCTCCAAAGTATCCAATATTTAAACAAAATTTAACTACATGATGATGAAAAGAGAAAACCTTAACTAAAATTGTGTAAATAGAAAGCGGGGATCATCAGCTGCTTACCATGTAGCTGTTTCAAAGATTTAAAAACATACATTTAATACATGCCTCTCCAGTGGATAATGCCACTCCACCAATAAAAAAATGTAAAATAATACGGTTGCTATTTTTACTAATAATATGCTATTATTTCCGGTAATTTTAAACCATACCAATAAGTTTTAGTTTCTCCTTCCTCAAGGCCAAAGGTTTTGAAGAAATATCAGATATTTTGTAATTCATATGCTAACTAGGAAAACAAATGACTGTGATTGAAACAATTTATGGCTGCAAAAACATGCAAAAAATATACTCTTGGTGATGGGCAATTTTCTTAGTGTGCCATCTTGAGAGTATATGTCACATAGCAAACTGTACAATTGAAATCATTAGCTTTCCAACGAGTCTTCAGTTGTTAAATTCTGATCAATACTCGCTGAGATTTGGAACTTGGAAAATTAACAGAAACATTAGTATAATATATATATATATATATATATATATATATATATATATATATATATATATATATATATATAGTCAAACTGAATATAAATGCTCATATCTTTTGCAGGCTTCTGATGATTATAATACTATTCTATGAGTAAAATTTTATGACGCTTAGGAAAAAAGAACCTATAATTTCAAACCAACAAAACATGCCCAAATTTTCCTTCATTTCGGTATATAGTGTCCTGCCAGGCAGTCACAGTTTTGCTGCTTCAGTTATCTCTCCTGTGACCTTGTCATGTCACTAATATATATATATATATATATATATATATATATATATATATATATATATATATATATATATACATATATATATATGTATATATATATATACATATATATATGTATACATACATATATATATATATACATATATATATATGTATACATACATATATATATATATATATATATATGTATATATATATATATATATATATATATATATATATATATATATATATATATATATATGGTAGTGTTGATACGATTAATTGAAATCTGAATCGGGAATTTTTTTGTAGGTATCGGAATCGGAAAACTGTGTGCCTATTTTCAGATGTAAAAATTTATCTTTAATTATCTTTTTTATTATAATTTTTGTTTAAAACAAAATCTTCCATTGCTGGTGGAAATAATAAGATATTAAATATTTATTGATATTAATCAACCATCAAAACTAAAATTTACACAAAGGTGTTTTAAGGTTTAAGAAACCATACGTACATTAAACATTTTTTTTTTTACGGTAATCGTGAAAAACAATACGCACAATAAATATATATATATATATATATATATATATATATATATATATATATATATATATATATATATATATATTTTACGGCAATCGGGAAAAATAACAACATTACAGATAAACATTTTGTGATTTATAACGAATCGAAATCGAGAATTTTTTCGGAATCGAGAATTTTTTCGGAATCGAGAATTTTTTCGGAATCGGCAATATATATATATATATATATATATATATATATATATATATATATATATATATATATATATAGCGGCATTTAGCATTGTCAGCACTGGATGCCTATTTGGGGGAAAAAAGATGCTGTTTGTTCTCTCCGCTTATCTCGGAATTGTTTTACTCGT
>NC_136511.1:48333822-48341322 GCF_053919585.1 Euprymna scolopes | reverse complement strand
TTTTTTTTTTCACAAAATCAAGACAAAAATATTGGAGTGACAGCAACAAATTGTGTACTTTCATAATACTTTAAAATCGTTTCGTGACTGTTCAGGCAATTTCAAACGACATAAAGTTGTCGAACAGTCACGAAACGATTGTATTATAAAATTACAGAATGTGCTGTAATATATATATATATATATATATATATATATATATATATATATATATATATATATATATATATATATATATTTGGTAAAACTGGTAATTAGTAAAAGCCTGAATAGAGTGCTCAATACAATTGCAGAGAAAATATGTGTTTTATTTTTTATTACCGTTTTATCTATTTATGTATATATATATATATATATATATGCATGTATATATATATGTATATATATATATATGTATATGATATAAACATCAATATTATGTTTCTTTTACACCGAGTATTAGAATTATAAGAAATTACATTTACAAACACTTGTACACACACACACACACACACACAAACACACACACACAAACACGCACATACACGCACACACACACACATATATATATATATATATATATATATATATATATATATATATATATATATATATATACATCATTTAATCACATTAATTAATATATGAAAATATAATTTATGCGTAAATGTTCAGTATCAAGCCTGACAAATTCTCACAAGGATGAAACGCAAAATATTCTGTGTAGCTTAATTGCCATATGGAGATGAATTTTGTACTTGTAGATTTGAATTTCTGGCCATAATAGAATTCAACGACACATAAGCAACTTGTTTAAACCTTAAAGAAGAAATATTAACCAGTTGTTAAATAGAAGATAGTAAATATATGGCCATTTAATAATAAAAATAAACATTAAAAATCTATCGAAAAAATGTAACTAAAACTTATATTATTGTATTAGACAACAAGCATAAATGTAACTAGAAATCGCAAGATTCAATCCTTAATCAACCCAGTAACAAATGTCTCTTTTTCATTATGATTTAAAATGACGTTTCCTAGAATCAAAATACACCGACATAGGCAACTATTTAACGTTACTTAGACAGCAATTAGATTAAAAAAAAAAAAAAATGGCTAAAAATACCAACGATCTCCTTTAGGTTTTAAAAGAAATGCTTACAAATACCAACAATCCCTTTAAGTTTAAAAAAAAAATATCCTTGTCAAAGTTTTCGCACCGAGAGACCTCCTTACGGTTATTTAAAAAAGCAATATATATATATATATATATATATATATATATATATATATATATATATATATATATATATATATATATATATATATATATATATATATTTGGAAACATTTCCTTACAGAGGTACTTATTTTATAAACTTTTTTGTAAATATTATTCTTTATATTTTTTTAAATCTTATATTATACTGAAAAATTCTAAGAAAAAACAGCTTTTCAAACTTATAGTAAATTTTTCCCTTATAAAAACCCTATACAATATATAAAAAATGTAATTACGATTTTTCTTACTATTTTTCGTCTTTTTACCATTTAATCAATTAAAAAATTATTGCACAATATTTTAATTGTATCACATAGATATTTTTATCATACAAATAAAATTGAAAAAATATCTAATATTTATAAGATAAACAAAGGAACGAAATTCCACTGAATTGTTTTTTTATCTAGCTATATTTATACGAAGAAGTTAAAATTTGGTGTCTTCTTCCCTCGCTCCCTCTCTATGATGATAAGCAGACGATATCCGATTTTTGTTTTACTTATTTCTCGATTGTTTTATTTATAAATATCGAATGAATAAAAGGATATCGTTTCGGAAACGATCGTACATATTAATTTGATTTTGTCACGTTTCCTCTTATGAAAACTTGATTGATAATTCCACAATTATTAATCTACCACACTGTCTATTTATATAGCTCTAGGTAATTACACCTATTGCGCTTATCATAACTGCAATACTCCGAGCACAGCACCTTAAAATATATTTTACTGAGACTTTGCTCATTTAGAACATGTCTATTACACTCTATAATACACACACACGCGCGCGCATATATATATATACGTATATATTATAGCTATATATATATATATATATATATATATATATATACACACGAGGTTCCTTTAATAAATTTTCAGATATTTATTCGTATGGGCACTTTTATTGAAAGTACACGCATTAATCTTTAGTCTCCTAAGTAATCTCCTTCGGCAGCAATGTAATTGTTTTAACTTTCCAACAACTTATGGAAACTTACCCCCCCCCCAGAAAAAAACGGACCCCAACTCTAATTAGGCCCCGTTTCTTAGTGTTTTGTCCGAATGAAATGAAACTTTGGTCATAAGTAGTTTATTATATTCAAAACATCACATCAAAACACTAGGGTATTTAGCCTTTTTTTTTCTCCGTTCTACAGCATATGTTCTAGATGACCTCCATTTAGTTTTGTTTTATTTTTTGGGTAACCCTGTATATACATATTTTTTGTTGATTTTTTTTATATTAAGGTTAACGTCTCCGCCTCAGAGATCCAGGTGTTTCTCTTAGGAAGTCGCCCATTTTTTTTATTTGGACGTATTTATTTATTACTTTTTAAAACAGTAATCTACGGACACGCGTGTTTCGGAGACCTACTCCTCTTCAGCGTAGCTTGACTGTCGTTGGGATTCGAACCCCGGACCTTATGTATTTCAGTCCAGCGCTCTAACCTATTACGCTATGATGCAATAGACAATTTACTATTTAGTTGTTATCGTTTATCTGTTTATGTAGTTTTTGTTGTTGATTTTTTTAAACGATATTAAGGTTAACGTCTCCGTCTCGGAGATCCGGTGTTTTTCTTAGAAAGTCGCCCATTTTTTATTTGAACATAAATAATAAATACGCACACACGCACGCACATACATACATATATATAGATATATATCTGTATAAGCTATATATATATATATATATATATATATATATATATATATATATATATATATATAAAGTAATTATCATATATGCTTTCGCACACACACACTTATATATATATGAATATTATTATTTTATTATGCATCTACAATAAAAAATTTATATAACTCTCGTCGGTATTCACTTTGTCAGTGTTCAATACGTAAGTGGAATTAAATTGTAGTTTGTTAAATACATGGAAATTATGCTAGACAGAATTTTTCGAGTTTCATCTCCGTAGAGCTACTTAAGACTACTGTAGTAGCCTGATGAATCCCCACGAGGATAAAACGCTGAAAATTTTGAGTACCTTAATTGCCATATCTATTTTTAAGCTTACTATACATATGCATATATATATATATATATATATATATATATATATATATATATATATATATATATACATATTTATATATATATACATATATATATATATATATACATCTACGTACATCTATATAGAAAGTTGTACATACGCACACAGATATGCATAAATGAATAAACAACAGATATGCAGATATGCAGTTCTAAAAAAAAAACTTAGAACTGCACGCCTGTGGAACTCTGTTCCGTCTGCCTGCTTCCCACCGGACTACAACTTGGATGTCTTCAAGTCTAACGTTAACAAATTCCTAATGAACCGCCCCCTTTAGTAAACACTTCATCAAATCTCCACACTAACGTAATGTACTTGCAATATACCTTTCTCCTGAGTGGCTTCCGGGCCTTGATAAGTGGTGATCACTGTGTAAAAAAAAATATTTATGCACAAACATGCACACAAATTCAGTGATGTGTGTGTATGTGTGTGTGTGTGTGTGTGTATGTGTGTGTGTGTGTGTTTAGTATACTATAAATATAATTATCTTATTCAAGCTACACGGAATTTTCAGCCTTTTATCCTCATGTTATTTGTCAGATTCAAAATAAACGCAGGGAATATTAGTAGAGGTATAGCAATATATATTTTTAGAACTCAATATATATTTCTACTAACATATTTAGCACTGTTAAGTAAACATTGAAAATGTATACATAAAATCTTACATCTTATAATTTTTTGTGAATTCATGAAATAATGTATATATATACACATATATATATAATTATGTACTGTAATAATTACACACACACACACACACACACACATACAAATATATATATATATATATATATGTATGTATTATTTAGACAAAATCTTCTGTAAATATCTCCAGTACTTACTTCGGCTGTGTTCAATACATAAGTGTAATTAGGTAGTACGTTTTGTAAATTTATACGGCAATAAACCTGCATAATATCTTCACCGGTTCATTCCCGTTGGGAACTCTCAGGCTAGTGTATTAGCCTGACGAAATCATCACAGAATTTCTCGGGCTTCATCCTAATGTCAGGTTATTTCAATAGTCTGACGCATTGTTTCATTGCTATATATATACATATATATATATATATATATATATATATATACATATATATACATATATATATATATATATATATATATATGTATATTAAAAACTATATATATGTGTGTGTGTATATCAGTCTGCGTCTGTGCCTTTATGACAGTACCTAGCGTGTCACCGTGATTTTGCAGCATTTTTCAAATGTCATTGATTATTCCGAGGTTAAGCAACGTTGAACCTGGTCAGTGCTAAAATGGGTGACGATTTGGGAATTCCAGGTGTTGTATATGCTCTCCTCTTATCTCGGCATTGTTTCAAGCAGTGCAAATTCAGGAGAGGTGTAGTTGTGGACTGCGCAACATTGTCTCATAATAACAGCTAACTTTACAGGAATGTCCATTGTCTCTTTACAGTGAACGGAGGCATCGATATACATACATATATATATATATATATATATATATATATATATATATATATAATTTATTTATACAAACATTGATGGCTACATATGTGCATACATGTTTCTATAATCACCCGTTATTGGGGAGATTACGTCTTCAGGCCAAGAAATACCTTCGAATCCCAAGGTAATAATCTCCCCAATAATGGGGTATTATGTAGCCATCAATGTTTGTATAAATAAATTAAATATACCTGCTCTGTTTACTACATGAGCACTTTTTGGTAAACACATGTTGTTTCATTGGATGAACTTCTAGGAAACTAAACTCTACTGCCATAATATATATATATATATATATATATATATATATATATATATATATATATATATATAGAGAGAGAGAGAGAGAGAGAGAGAGAGAGAGAGAGTCGAACTCTGGACATTATGCATTACAGTCCGAGGCCATAAATAAATTTACTGTTTATTTGTATCGCTTATATATTTACATGGATATATTGTTGTCATTTTTTTTAACCATAATACTGTAAACTTAGTGTTTTCACCTTGAAGATCGCGTTCTTAGGAAATCGCACATATTTTTATTTGATTGTAAACAAATAATATTTTTTTTTTAATTTAATTTTATTTTTTACAGTAATAATGCATGTTTCCAGGCTCTACCTCTCTTCAGCATATCCTGACTGTTTCTAGGAATCAACCCTCGGACCTTATGTATTACAATCCGGCACGTAATCCATTACACTACGATGCCATAGATAATTTTATTCTTTATTTGTATCGCTTATATATTAACATAGACGTGTTGTTGATATATTAAACGATAATACGTGTATAAGCAATTAATTATACATATATATGCACATATATATATACATATATATACACACACACAGATATATATATATATATATATATATATATATATATATATATATATATTGGTGAGGGGACGCTTCCAATATTTTGCCTGATTCCGATAAAATTACTGATTCCGTACTAAATTCCAGATTCCTATACAATTGCTGATCCAGATTCTTTTTAGAGATCTCTAAGTGTTTTACAATATAATTTTTATTCATTCCTGATTGCTGTAAAAAAAATTAAATGTGCAGATATTTTTTCAAGCGTAAAAATACACTTGTGGAAAATGATCCATAGATTTTTGTTTTAATAGTAGTTTAAAATCGATAAATTTTTAATATTTATCATCATCATTATGATGACAGTAGAAGATGTTGCTTTCAACTAAATCAAATATAATAGACAATGGAAATAAATCGTTTTTGGAATCGAAAAATACGCGCAATTATTTCTGATTTAGATACCGATTCCGTTGCCCCTAACGGTTTCGATTTTTCAGATTTCCAATTCTAATTAATCGCCCCAAACCTAATATATATATATATATATATATATATATATATATATATATATATATATATATATATATATATTTATATATATATATATATATATATATATATATATATATATATATCATAACAAATAGTTAATAAAACATGTTAAAAAACACTTTGAAAAAGAGTTAAAAACATATTTAATTTTAAACAGGAAACACAAAATAAGTGGATAGTCCTTAATCCGCGGAGTTTCGAATAAATACTTCCCTTCTCATCAGAGGGTAGGAATTAGCAAAATGCGGGATCGGATTTTGCACGCAAAAGTATTTGGTGAAAATACAAGTAAGTCATAGATCTTATTGGTAACAAATAGTGAAGCAGAGGGAATAGGGTGATTTCACGTGAATGGATAGTCTGGTGAAGTTATATATATATATATATATATATATATATATATATATATATATATATATATAACGCTTTTGACAAGGTACGAGACGATGGTCTTCTCTGGAAAATCAGATCATATGGTGTTACTGGACTAATACTGAACTGTATTAAATCCTTCTTAAATAAGAGAAGAATGCAGGTTGTACTCGACGGTTGTACATCTAAACAATATGATATAAATGAGGGTGTACCTCAGGAGTCGATCCTTGGACCGTTCTTATTCCTGATATTCATAAATGACCTTCCTGATAAAATTGTCTCTCAAATATTGATATATTTGCTGATGACACCATGCTCTATAACGGGTGCGAGTGAAAAACGAATGAACCCATATCTAAGGTAATGGCGGAAAATCTAGGGGAAAACCTCAAGTCTGTGGTGGAATCGTTACAAAAATATATAGTAGCATTCAATGCTGCCAAGACTAAACTCGTTTCCTTTATAAATTACAAGAAACCTTCTCAACCACCAATAGTTATGGCTAATGACACATTATCTGAAAGTACTTCGTTCAAACTTCTCGGTTTAACGTTCACAGGGAACATGAATTTGAACAGCCACATAGAGGATATTGCTGCTGCTGCTGCTGCTGCTGCTGCTGCTGCGAGGAAGGTGGGTCCTTGTATAGAGTATTGTCACATTTGGTGTGATGCATCTGCTACTAGTCTCTCACTCCTCGACAGGGCTCAAAAGGGAGCCAACATAATAGGGCTAAAACTGTCAGCTAGGCTTCAACCCCTCTTCCATCGACGAGATGTTGCATCCCTTGGCGTGCTTTACAAATATTTTAATGCTATATGCTCCGACAGACTACAAGCTCTTGCCCCTCCCCTTCGACGTAAATACCACCTACAAACCAACAAGCAGCAAA
The DNA here is from genome assembly GCF_053919585.1 of Euprymna scolopes. Lineage (NCBI taxonomy): Eukaryota > Metazoa > Mollusca > Cephalopoda > Sepiida > Sepiolidae > Euprymna > Euprymna scolopes. Next base: position 48,333,833 of record NC_136511.1, on the reverse strand, counting down.
ATCACACCCCT
>NC_136511.1:48326322-48331322 GCF_053919585.1 Euprymna scolopes | reverse complement strand
CGTCGTCTGGGTTAATATACTTATATACATGCAATGTCAGCCGAAAGGTTCATACATTTCAATTCAGTAATGGATCAACTGTTTTGATTTTTGCATTGTTATGGTTGAAATTAAACTTGTTCAGAGATTATGGTTTTTGTTTCTGAGTTCATATGAAATGCTGTTCTAATGATTTGCGATGTTTTATCAATTTCTCTCCTTCCTTCACGCTTAAAAAAATACTCTTATAGATTTATGTGTGTCTCTGATGAGTCGTTTGGTCTGCCCATACCGTTTACTGAAACACGTATAACACGCCTCATATAAAACTGTATGAATGTAATGTAAATATATTCTGGTATTTGAATTGTTTACAAATTATATAAATATCTGCATGCGCGCGCGTGCGTGTGTGTGACCGTGTGTGTGTGTGTGCGTGTGTGTGTGTACGCACATTTATATGTTGGAATAGTCATGAGGTTATTTACTATTTTTTGTTTGGTTTCATTTAAATTAAAAACAAAATATTTAAAAGACTGATTTGTTTACGTAGTGATTGAAATATTTAATGTTGGATATGAATTTGTAACTATTGTTAAACTCTAAATAGATAATTAAACAGACATTATATTTTCACCTATGTCATCTATGATTTTCATAAATATTCGACTAATATCTCCGGTCGGGATTATTCTTGGAAAGTTGAACCTAATATTCTATAACAAAACATTCTTGAAATAATCATATCTATTTTGAATATATATATATATATATATATATATATATAAATTTATGAATATATATTATTTTTAAAATATAATTATCAACTGACACGGGTTTCGTCGTCTCCGACTCATCAGAGTGGCTGAATCTAGCGATGATGAGTCGTAGTTAATTGGTTAAAGGGAAAATTATTCCCAACTCGCATTTAGGTAAAAATGCATTTCGTAAATAATTGAATTTATTCAAAACGTATCGCAAAAATAAAAACAAATAACTTCTATATGAATATATATATGTATATATATATATATGTATGTATGTATATGAGTATATACATATTCATATATATACATATATTCATATATATATTCATATATATATATATCCATATATATATATATATATATGAATACATATATTTATATATATTCATATATATATATATATTCATATATATATATATTCATATATATATATATCCATATATATATATATATATATTCATATATATATATATATATATATATGAATACATATATTTATATATATTCATATATATATATATATTCATATATATATTCATATATATATATATATATATATATATTCAAATATATATATGTTCATTGACATATATGAATATATATATATATTCATATATATATATATATTCATAAATATATATTCATATATATATATATATGAATATATATATGTGAATATATATATATATATATATATATATATATATATATATATATATATATATATATATATATATATATATATATATATATGGTAATACTCTAATGGAAAATTACGTTTTTAACACCGAACAGAATGAGGTCGGTTAATTCGCGAAAATGACATTATTGGTTATTCTGCGTTGGACAAAGTAAAGATTTTCGACTTTACCCGTTTCCAAAACAGAGTATATAAAAAAAAAAAATGTCTTCTAAAAGCAGTCTAATTTAAAATAAATACTTTGCAAAAGTTATATTCGCCCAGTAATTTTAGAGAGTATGTAAATACAAAATATTTATAGGTAAAACTACAGAATAAACATCGTTAAAAAAATAACTTGCTAAAAAATGTGGAAGTAAACAAAGAAGTAACACATTTATTGTATTTACTTTTAAAATATTTTACTGGTAGCCGCAATTATTTCTACGTAATACATATATATATATATATATATATATACATATGTGTGTGTATATACATACATTACATATATATTTATTACATATTATATGCATTATATGTATATATATACTATATATGTACAACATATATATATATATATACATACATTATATATATGCGTTATATATAGTATATATATGCATATAAAGATATATACAAGCACATATATAAAGTTATATACATGCATATATATATATATATATATATATATATATATATATATATATGTATGTATGTATGTATGTATATTGACACACCGGTTTCCGCCATATCATCGGAGTTAAGCAACAATGAGCCTGGCCAGTACCAGGTGGGTGACTATTTGGGAAGGCTAGGCGAGGCGCTATGTACCGCGTCGAGACGTGGAAATTACCAAGTTGATATTTGGAGACGAATTTACTGCACTGGGTGTGATGCACCGCCAGGCTTCGTTATTGAAGGTATCTTGAAGGAAAAACGTAGATCTAAAACCTGAGGTATACTGTCTGCTATCTGTTGTTGTAGCCCTTACACCGGTAAAAATTAACAGTTATTACAAAAAGCGCGGTTTGTTCTGCACATAGCCTTTCCCATTAGAAACAAATCATCTGTGTGTATTTCTGAGCAACTTAGTTATTGTGGCGGATCTCAGACTTCGAAATTGACGTGGGGAAACTATATATATATATATATATATATATATATATATATATATATATATATATATATACCTACATATGTGTATGTGTGTTGGAAGCATTGATTGAATATGAATTTTAAATTGAAATACGTATGAAATACGTTTGAGAGCCGAATTACAACGCGTATGTAATTTGGCTTTCAAAGGTATTTTATACGTATTTCAATTTAAAATATCTACACACACACACACACATACATACACATATATATATATATATATATATATATATATATATATATATATATATTATAAACTGGATTTATAATTGAATTGTTTTTTTTTTCATCATTAAGTCTACACTTTCATTCCTGCAACCAGGTTCCAAATCTTCAATTTCCAATGTTTCAATTTTTATACAAATGCGTTTTTTACACTGCTTGGCTAATTCATTTCTCTGTTTAGAAACTTGTAAATCTCCGAACTTCCAATGAATATAGAGTAACCTCTATTTTGTTCCTTTTCATTTATCAATCAACTAGCTGGCGTTGCTAGATTGAAAAATATATGCGGGCGGAGGGTTTAGTTCCATACATAAAGATACGATTTTTCTAAAAGTAGACTACCTGTTTTATTTATGGAAGCATCAAAAACATCATGAAATTTTAACTGGAAAAGCTTTAAAGGGAAATTACTGTCACAGCCTTAATAATTAAACTTACGTCCGTTTTTAAAGACAACTGATATTGAATAATAATAGCTTAAAAATAAATAAAATTTTATATAAATTATATTAAATGTAAATTAAATAACCTAAGTATAGATAATATTTCTAAACAGAGCAATTAAGAAAAGTCTACCGCAACAAAAATTTAATGACATTACGCAAATGATAAAAATAAATTTTCATTAATGTAATATGCAAATGAGATTATTCTTGAATGTAGATTTCCTTTTCGATAAGTGATGTTTATTTATTAAAATTGCTTCTGCACTTGTTTTGGTTTTTAAACCGTTGAATTTTGTATTTCAATGTCCATAGTCTTTCTATGAGCAATAGATAGGTAGTAAATTATGAAAATATATATGGCAATTAAGCTACACAGAATACTCTGTGTTTCATTCTCGTGAGAATTCGTCAGGCTTATACCTGACGAATTCTCACGAGTGTAACTTAATTACCATATATTTTCATAACTTACTTATATATATATATATATATTTATATTGATATATCTATCTATCTATCTATCTATCTATCTATCTCTCTCTATATATATATATATATATATATATATTATTGGTAGTATTGTTTAGCTATTTAAACAAAATAAAAAAAAAACTCAATGTGTCTATCAAAGAGTGGTCAATGTTTAGACAGAGCAATATGAATATGATGAATATGAAAACTAGTGGCTACACATAAGCAAATATGTTTCAGTGACCACCCTGCTAGGGAAAACCATATCATCAGGCCAAGAATATCTACCTAGATGTTTAGATATTCTTGGCCTGATGATGTGATTTTCCCTAGCAGGGTGGTCACTGAAACATATTTGCATATGTGTAGCCACTAGGTTTCATATTCAACATATTCATATAATATATATATATATATATATATATATATATATATATATATATATAAAATACACAATATTATTTGAACTTATTTTAGTAAATAAATATGTCTTATGGCTAAAAGAGATTTAGCACATGCTTGGCTATAAACCGTTAAATTTGGAATTTTGTTTTTTATATATTTGTATTTTATTTGGTATTTATTAATAGTCGTATTGCATTGTGTGCGTGCCAAATGTTCATATTTTATTCATATTTACCTATATTGAATTTAATTTGTATTAATATCCGTATCATACTTTACAGTTATCCATATTCCGATTATATTTAGTATATCCATATTATAATTACTATATTTATATTATATTCGCATCAATTAATATCCATATCAAATGCAGTATAGCTCTCTATATATTTAGTGTCTATTCATTTACATATTTGTATTTATCTACATTTATATTATATTTAATACTTATATTTATATTATATCAGTATCTATCGATATTCACATTATATTTAGAATGTATCTTTTACATATTGTATCAATGTCTACATATATTGATATTTATTATATAAAATGTCTATAATATATTGGATTAAACATTAAGGCTTATAATATACTAGCAAAAGTACCCGTAGTGGACTGGGTTCAATAACAGCCTACAGAAAATGGACTCTGATTTATGAAAGTATGATAGGTTATGAAAAGAAAGGATTGTAAAAAGATAGATTCGAATTTGGGGGTATCAAAACCAAAGCAAAATATGATGAAAGTAAAAATAAAATAGATAAATCCCATAATTTATTATACCATACCTGTTCACACTGAAACACTTTTCACAATATTCTCTGGATCTATATTAAAAACCTTGTTAAACTTAGTGACATATTT
>NC_136511.1:48301322-48316322 GCF_053919585.1 Euprymna scolopes | reverse complement strand
CGTTTGTTTAATATATCGGTTTGCAATATAATTTTGTCATTCTGTCAGACTCAAATTTTAAATCTATATATCTATAAAAGTTAAAGTGTGTGTGTGTGTGTGTGTGTACATTTCCCTACGAAATAACTCTGTCAATTTTTAGTCTACAGACTCGAAATTTGATATACAGGGTACTGAGATTTGGAAAAATCTATGTGATCGGTTTTTAGCCAGAAATTTGGCGATTAAGGGGTCAAAGTTCAACGATTTGAGCTTTGAGAACTCTACCAAACTTCTCCGACAATTTTGGGTCTACACACTTTAAATTTTAGATATAGCTTCCGTGGACATGAATCTAACTTAATAACTTAATTTGAGCCCAAAACAATAAATTTTCAGGGGTCATAATAGGGGTCAAAGTTTAAAAAATTACCCCCTTTGTTTTGCTCAGCATACACCTCCAAACACCCGGGCAACGCCGGGCACCCATGCTAGTATATATATATATATATATATATACATACACACACAGGGTGGTCGCTAGAAAAGCGGGACATTTGAAGGTCAGCTTAGATCATAGAAAAAATGCGTGATTGCTATTTTTTGATTGGTGCCGTGTGGGTGTTGTGAAAATAATTCGTTGTTTGACGCTGCAGTGAAGTGCACTGGCGACATTTTGAGTATCTATGAGTATAATATAACATTTGTCTTTGAAAAACTTTGTAAAAATTATTCTTTGTAAGAATAAATCGTTGCTTGAAAAATTTCCCGCTTTTCTAGCAACCAACCTGTGTATACATATGTACTAGATTAAAGGTAATCAAGGACGATAGAAACTGATGAATTGAATGGGGTTATCAAGAGTGTTCAATAAAAGAACAGTAAGATATATTTTGATTAATATAAACCAATTTACATGGTCGCGCCACTGGACATGCTAATGGTACGTTAAAATCAAAAGACCTGATAAACCAGTCCTCAAAAAAGGACTGGTTAGTTTTGCTGAACGCAGCGATTTATTAAGTCGCCTGACGAGGACTTCTGGTTTTAAGCAACACATTTTACCGAAACTTTAGCATGTTCAGTGTCGCGACCATGTAAATTTGTTTTATATATATATATATATATATATATATATATATATATATATATATATATATATATATATATATATACTTACCAGTGGTGAAAAAACCGGAGTAGAGTGCGCAATGTGTAGCCAGAGCAGTATATAGGAAATTTATTACTGTGAGTCAAGAATGAGTTTACATATTATTTCAGTTAGGGGAAAATCATAAAAAAGAAGAGGAAATATCCAACTAGCATCGTCAGAATTCATAGAGTCCATCTATGAATTCTGACGATGATAGTTGGATATTTCCTCTTCTTTTTGAGGATTTCCCCCTAGCTGAAACAATATGTAAACTCATTCTTGACTCACAGTGATAAATTTCCTATATATATATATACAGTGATGATCATATTTATTGGCACGGTAAAATAAAAGTTAAAATTCTAAAAAAGGGATTAAATTAAAGAAAATAACAAAGTATATTATTTATTTTTTCTAAAATCCGATTGCTGCATCGGAAAGGCCAGTTAAAAATACATAATATACTTTGTTATTTTCTTTAATTTAATCCCTTTTTTAGAATTTATTAGACAAAATTTAACTTTTATTTTACCGTGCCAATAAATATGATCATCACTGTATATATATATATATATATATATATATATATATATATATATATATATATATATATATATATATATATATATATATAAAACCTCCATTACACTGGACTTCTTTTAATACGGTTAGTAACTTTTTCTTATAACATTGAACTCTGAATGAACTTTCCATATGAGCAGTTTCGCATATTTACATCTTATGTTTTTTTTAAGTTTTAAGTTTTAAGTTTTTTGACTACAAATCATAAAATTTTAAGTTTCAACCTAAGCAGCAATCAGCAAATACATGGAAACGGTAAAAAGTTTAAACGTGACTTTCTGATTATTTCGCTAACAATTTTTTTCCTCCGATGAGAAGAAATAGCATTCTTTGAAACTCCGCGGATTAAGGAGCACCCAACTTTGTTGCATTCTGCTGAATAATCAAAACTTTTTGTAAAATTCTACTTTACAACTCTGTTCTTCATCTTCTTCTTTTTCTTCTTCTTCTTCTTCTTCTTCTTCTTCTTTTTCTACTACTACTACTTCTTCTTCTTCTTATACACACACACACACACATATATATATGTATATATATATGTATATATATGATTATTTTTTTTGAGAAAAGAAATCCAGCAGAGTGCTTAATTAAAAGGAAAAACCGAAATATAAGAGCGTATTTATATTTTGTGTACAGAAAGTTGATAGATGAGACAAGTCATTGGTACCGTCAGTTTCAAGCCCGATTATTAGGACCGTTTAAGATATCCATATGAAACTCTCTTCAGCCAATACTCGTCATTTATATATATATATATATATATATATATGTGTGTGTGTGTGTGTGTGTGTGTGTGTGTGTGTGTAAACTGGTTGTAGGTATCGCATTGACCAAAGAAATAAATCAGTCTACACCCATAATTTGTTTTTTTGGTGAGCGTCTATATTTTTCGTTTCCGTCTGACGCACATTTCTCAAACAGTAACATAATTATTGCTTTTGGTTTTATCGGCTACTCTTCAGAGACAGTAATTTATTAATGAAAAACAAAAACCCCACATTTTGAATTTACTGTGCCTTTTTGTCGTAAGTGTTGTCTCGTGATTGCTGGACTGCAAACAGCTCCTGTACCTGCCTTAATTTGACTAGAAGAAAGTTCCCTGTCTTTCACAACAATTCTCCTACTCAATACAAGAAAAATAAATTGGGTGGCCTACCACTGGATTATGCTTTTTCATAATTTTCACGGTTCTTTAGAAAGTTGTAAATCACAGTTTTACTGCGATTTATCTTAGCTACGATCGCTCGCTGTGATAAACCTTGCTTATGGAAATCTGGGATTCGAGCACGTTCAACTTCGGAAAGTTAGTTTGCTTTAGGCATGATGGGACCTTTACGCAGTTATTGTTAATCTGTAACTGAACTGAAAAACAATTTATACTCTTGGTCTTATAATTCTGATCAAGTGTGAAAATGCCTCCTTTTATAAAAATGTAAATTTCTGAATTAAATGTTTGGAACGTAGTTTTATTCCCATAACCATAATGGTGTAGCGTTGGTAACCATAAGTAAAAGGAGTTTAAAATCTATCCTTAAAAAAAGTTGTTGTTTAAAGATTTTCTAGTGGTTTTTGATTTTTGATCAGGATTGTATGTATAGTTATCCACATACAGTATTATTTCGCTGTATCGCAACTCATCAGCGCGGCTATACTATCATCACTCATTCCTAGCCAAGGATTGAACCTTCAACTATCTAGTTGATAGTAGGCAGTTCTAACCTCCGGCCCATGAGATCGGTGCTCGTAAACGACCTCATTAGATGTCTATTCAAATAGACGCACGCCCACTGTTTTACAGTGCCCGACCTGCTTGCTTATTTACAAAAGAAAAAAAAGCGGGAGCGCACACACACACACACACACACACACACACACACAAACAAAAAAATAACAGAAAGCTTCGCATTAACACTAATTAAGCAGCGAGTGAAAGCGGTTAACTTAAGTGCTCTAACCAAGGAAGGGGACTTAAAATATAGTCATCCACATACAGTACTGTTTCGCTGTATCTCAGCACATCAGTGCGGCTAGACCGAACCGTTTCCTAGCCAAGGATATATATATATATATATATATATATATATATATATATATATATTTATATATAATAAAGAGATAGAAATTACTGACATATTACCCTATTAGCGGTGGGTTATTTTCATAACACCGAATACTTTTAATAAACAAAATATATCGCCAATTACCAAGATAGAGGTGGCGACAGTGTACTTGGGCAAAAGCTGTCACGCAATACAGTCTACCACCCAGCTTTGGGCAAATTCGAGAATGAATTAGATTTTCGATCGGCGAGAGGACGACAAGTCTAGTCGCAAAAGAACTCAGGCGTAACAGCAATCCTTCATGCCGCTGGAATTGCTAAAGCAAAAATCCTATAGGTTCTTTGGGGAAAAAAAATCCTGTTGTCTAACAAGACTCCGCTCTGCTGGCGACATGCTTACGCAGCTGACAAAGAACGGTTTTAAAGGCACCCAGGCATTTAGAATATCTGTTTCATCAGTCAACAAAACATATATTAACGTGACAATGTGAATATATGTGTCTGAATAACGTGTCTGTGTGACATAGGTGTGGATTTTTGCCAAACATAGTGAATGCGTTCAGATTTGTTTCCGAAGTTTGAGATGGGGGTCGGTTTTTTGTATCATTTGATTAATTCAGACCACTGTTCTCATTTTCAATGTTATTTTTTCAACGTTTCGGTCGGTGTAACCCCCGATCTTCTTCTGCTGTCATATGTCGAACATGACTCTCTTTTAGTCGAGCTCGGATTTCTTTCTGTCAAACCCAGCTCTCTCAGTAGAACTCGAGAATCTGCAAGGAATTTCGCAACAGGCGCTTTACTTAATTCACGGCGTTAACATGCTCTCGTTCAGTCAGCCTTGACCCGCAAGGACACATGGCGTAGTGGATACATTACTTGGTAAATTTCAGTTGTACAAGCTACACTTCTGGATGTTGATGGTTCAATCCTCTGTGCAAGCGACACTCATAAAACAATTACGAATCACGTAGGACTTCTATCCAGCTATGGCTGACGGAATAAGATCATGCTAGCCCTTGTGTAAAATACAATTTTTTTTTCAAAATTTCGTGTAGATTCCTGAGTGCCACAATAGATTCACGAGTTCAATAGTGTCCATATTAGTTGATATTTTGTAACTGCTTTTCGTAAGTCGCAGTAGTTCTTCTCATCTCTGCGTTACGTAATGATTATTTTACTTTCTATTAATTAAATATTTATCTAAATTATAAAAAAAGGCGACAGATAAAATGAAACAAAAAATTTAAAATCCCATATAAATTAGATTAATTATTCATGAAATGAAATTCAGCAAAAGTCGTATACAAGTAGCCTATTTAAATATACTCTTTTTGTATGGATGAAAGAGGAGGGATTATTTGTGGCCGTTCAAAATTTGAAAAGGATATCGAAGAATTTAAAAGTTTCGGTGTAAAATTTCTAAGCTAATTTCCGTGTTAAAAAGAATAAGTTTCGGAAAATACTTACAGCAAATAATTGTATGGATTAAAACAATTTCTGTGCATTGGATTATTAGGTGCACTGTTCTCTTTTTCCCTGATATTATCATAAAATTGCAGTTGATGTAGTTCTACACACACGCATATATATATATGTGTATATATATATATATATATATATATAATTATGTATATATATATGTGTGTGTGTGTGTGTGTGTATATGTATACATACATATATATAATTATGTATATATATATATATAATTATTTTTTTACTGTAATAATTATTTAATATCTACAGACACTAGTGTTTCATCCTTTCGGGAATCTTCCGTGGAGGGTGTCACGATTAATACCAGTCGAACGATTCGAACACCGCATCACGAGACATCTATGGCTAGATTTTAGCGAAGACCTAATCCATTCGGCTATAATTAACCGCGTGAAATAACGTCGAATTTAAACATTTTTAATTTTAAATGTTCATTTACGCCAGTCAGAGAGTGATCTAATCGTTATACGATGATCTATGCATATATATATATATATATATATATATATATATATATATATATATATATATATATATGTATATATATATATAATAAAATATATATGTGTATGTGTGTGTGTATGAGTGATGGGACGATTCCAATATTTTTCTCGATTCCGATTCAGATTCTTTATAAATCTCTAAATATTTGACTATTTTGTTGTTGTTTTCTTTTTTTTGATTACCGTCCAAAACTCATGTTAAATGGACATATATTTTCTTCAAACATAAAAATGCACTTGTGGTGAGGGTAATCTATTAATTTCAGCTTTACTGGTAGTTTAAATTCAATAAAAATTTCTTATTTATCATAACTACCAGCAGTACAAGATTTATGTTTTTGTATAGATTTATGTGTATATAATATATATGTATATAATATATATGTATATAATATATAGGCATATAATATATAGATATATAATAAGTTCACGACGTGTAGCAATATATTACTGCTTATGTGAAAACAAAAACATACCTTGCTCTGCTTCGGTATTGGGCACTCTTTTATTAACCTCGTTATACGTCACTGGTTACCTTACCTCTAGAAAATGACAACCATCAAAATTATACTTTATATGTATTAATATATATATATATATATATATATATGCATGTATATATATGCATGTATATATATACACATATATGTACGCATATATATACACATATATATACATATATACACTTGTGCCCGATATTATTCATACCCCTCGGATCTTTGAGATTTCTATAAGAATATTACTCAAACCAGAAGGTAGACAATATTAAAGGGATTTCAAACAATAAATCAAGCATAAGCATTTAATTTAAACTCAACAAATAAATAAATTATGCAAGTTTGAAACATTATACAAAGAAAAACAATAATGGCACTAGTTCAAAATTATTCATACCTCTCTTACTAATAGTCAATAGCATGCCCTTTATTCTTAATAACTGCCTGTAACCGTTTTGGATATTTATCAACAAGGTTTTTACAAGCATCAACACTGATTTTTGACCATTCTTCAATGCAGTAGTTCTCCAAATCCCTCAAATTTCTAGGTTTCCGCTTTTTAACCTCAGTTTTCAATATGTGCCAGAGGTTTTCGATAGGGTTCAGGTCGGGACTCTGACTAGGCCATTCCAAAACATTAATTTGATTATCCTCAAACCATTTCTTGACTATTTTGGCAGTATGTTTTGGATCATTATCCTGTTGAAGGATCCAGTTTGGTCCTAAATGGAGCTTCTCCACATCCTGTCTAATGTTTTTCTGGAGTATCTCCAAATATTGCTCCTTCTTCATGGTTCCATCTATCTTGACCAAACTACCTATACCACTAGCCAAAAAGGAGCCCCAAAACATTAGGCTACCACCACCATGTTTCACCGTGGGTATGGTGTTCTTTGGGTTGTAAGCTTCTCCTTTCTTCCTCCAAACGTAAGAAGCATCCATATGGCCAAACAATTCAATTTTTGTTTCGTCAGTCCACAAAATACTTGAGAAAATGGACTCTGGAGAATTCACATGGGTCCTAGCAAACTTTAGACGTGCTGCAAGGTGTTTTCCGGTGTGCAATGGAGTCCTTCTTGGTCTTCTTCCTTTCAGACCATTTTCATGCAGAGTTCTTTGCAATGTTTGCCTTGATATTTTTATGCCAGAAGACTCCAGATTTTCTAAAATGTCCTTAGTAGTGGTGGTTAGATTTGCATTAACACTTCTTACAGTATTCCTGGTGGCTCTAGCGGATAGTTTCCTTTTCCTTCCTCTACCAATCAAGTTGTTTGTTGTGTGGTGGCTCTGAAATTTTTTGATGATGCTCTGTACTGTTGCTGTAGGGACCTCAAATTTCTTGGAAATTGACTTGTAACCTAAACCATCCTTATGTGAATTCACAATTTTAGTCCTAAGATCATTACTAAGCTCTTTTTTCTTCCCCATTCTAATAATTTTTATTCTTTTATTGGTTTTCAGTTGATATCATTTTAATTTCTGAAAAATGCAAAAAACGAAATGAAATTAATCAAAGGTTGTATAAAAGCATTCAAAATAAGAATCAAACAGGAAACAAACAGTCAGAAACTCGATTAATACTGAAAAAATAAGGGGGTATGATTATTTTTGAACATTGCAGATTTTATAAATAGCTGTATATTTCTTTTATTACAAGTATCCCGAGATGTTAAAATGACGAAAATGATCAGAAGAGGTTTATTAAGAATATGTATCAATATGGACGTAAACAATAAATTCTTACAAAGTTACACCTAATAAACTCAATTTTCAAGGGGGGGGGGTATGAATAATATCGGGCACAAGTGTATATATGCATATATATATATATATATAACTATTTAATTTACTCATATAAAATAAATATACGAAAGTATAGATTTATGCGTAAACTTTAAGTATTTACTTCAAAAGTTCTCAATACGTAGGTAGAGCTAGTTAGTAAGTAATAAAATGTATATGGCGATCAAGCTACACTGACTATTCCGCGTTTCATCCACTCTAGGATAAGCCTGAAGAATCCTATAGTTGGATGAAACGCGGAATATTCAGTGTAGCTTAATCGCCATATACATTTTATATGGCCGGTTGAACGCGACTAAGTTTTCACTTTTCACTGATTCTACGTGTAACTAGCACTATTTGTCGGGCAATCTTTTTTGTTTTGACTGTCAGGTTAAATATTATATTATATTGATTTCAATCGTCGTCAGGAGTAGTTGTGGTTGTCCAGCTTTAGTTAAGTGTATTTACAGTAAGTTTGTTAATTTGTTCTATTCGCCTATTTATTGTAATTTTAGTTGTCTGCCATAATTAACATATATCGTGTATTATATGCAGTTGGTGACATAATATAAATTCATGAAAGCCGAAATAAAAAGATTACTCGGCGAATAGAGTGAATTATTGAATTAAAAACGCAGTTAAGACGAACATGTCTAGATAATGACTTTCTGTCGAAAATTAATATATATATATGTATGTATATATATATATATATATATATATATATATATATGGGGTGCATTATATGCATATATATATATATATATATGTACACATATATATATATGTGTGTGTGTGTGTACATATATATGTACATATGTAAACATGTGTATATATGTACATATATATATACATATATATGTATATATATTCGAATATATATGTATATATATGCATATATATGCGTATATATATTTGTATATGCATATAGACATGTATATATATATATGTATATATATGTATATATATATTTGTATATGCATATAGACATGTATATATATGTATATGTGCCCATATATATGTAAATATATGTGTATATATTTGTGTATATATATACATGTATATATATATGTATATATATGTGTGTGCATATATATGTAAATATATGTGTATACATATATGTGTATATATATATGAATATATGTATTTAATTATATCTTTATATATATATATATATATATATACAGAGAGAGAGAGAGAGAGAGAGAGATCTTGAAAACTATATGAGAAAGAAAAAAATAGTTGCAAGTCATTTTGGAATCGCGATCTAATAAACCTTCTTGTAATCACTGCGCTGATTGGTTGATCCTTTATGGGAGAAAACAAAAGTTGTTTACCATGGGAAAAAAATTGTTTCGGATTTCAAAGGAAATCAGTATTTTATTTATATAGATATGTAATATTTTCAAATATTTCAGTAATTGATTAAAGCAAACTAAGATATATTACCACATTTCTCAAAATAATACAATTATTTGTGTGTAAACGAATGTAATTTAGTTTTTAAACTTTCAATAAATTTATATTAAAAACGCTAATGTAATATCACTAAAATATTAATTTATATCTAAGTTTTGTTTATAAATGTATAAACAATGGTGAATACCTTATTTAATATTTTAATTGTATTTTAGATGATAATGTTTCAATCATTGCTGACGGGGATTTGAGATATATCCTCATAACTATATATATGTGTGTGTGTGTGTGTGTGTTTTCGAAAAAGTGTTTCATGAGTAACGACAGATAATCACTAAAAATATTTTTAAACGAGTGTCAATTCTTGAAAGCAAGCCAATGCAGTGATTGGTAGAGATTAATTTATTTACAGAGGAGTTTGACAAAGGACTTAGCACTAAATGTTTTTTGATATACTTAAAAACTTACAAAACTCTCTTTCTTTCTATCACTCTGTTTCCATCTCTCTCTCTCTCTCTCTCTCTTCCTCACCATATATATATATATATATATATATATATATATATATATATATATATATGGTTTTTATTTGTTTTTGTTAGCGATACCCTTTGAACGAATTCAATTATTTATACGAAAGTGCATTTTTACCTAAATGCGAGTTGGGAATAATTTTCCTTTGACAAATTTGGTACCCCCTAAATGGGGAGCGGCATATATATATATATATATATATATATATATATATATATATATATATTATTTTTAAAATATAATTATCCATTGACACGTGTTTCGTCGTCTACGACAAATCAGAGTGACTGAATCTCTCTCTCTCTCTCTCTCTCTCTCTCTCTATATATATATATATATATATATATATATATATATATATATATATATATATATATATATATATATAACATTATATATATATATATATATATATATAATGTTAAAATTCCACGTATGCTTCTAGGGTAGTGATTTAAAGGTTATAAGGGGTTTTTGAAGCATGAAAAACGATGTTACTTTTTGTATTTAATATTTTTATTGTTATTTTTCATATTTCAAGCGAACCTCCGCTCTTGGTCACAAAAAAGTATCGAAATGAAAAAGAAAAAGAAAACCGTTGAAAGAACTGGAGATTTGTAGCGTGGACAGCGTTCATTCCTAGCAATCATGTTTGAAAAAGTTCACGTGAATCATTTTAGCCGTTTGTGGAAGAAGATTGTGTTTTTTTTTATATTTTTTTAATGTTGCAACGTAAAATCGTTTAATTCAAATATGTAAAATGGAATAGAAATGAAATTGTTAAACGGTAAAAATAATGTAATTATTAGTTATGAATAATAATAATAATAATAATAATAATAATAATAATAATAATAATAATAATAATAATAATAAAACCACTGAAGAGGGCAGAGTTAGAGACAATGTCGGCATTTTTAATGGTGAGTAAATTCTGTTTTTCCCTCAATAAAGATGGGAAGAACATAGATAAATAAATAAATAAATAATAATAATAATAATAATAATAATAATAATAATAATAATAATAATAATATCAATAAAATTTATATTAGTTAATAATTAAATGAGAATACAAATAGTCTCGGTCCTGAAGGAAAATTTTCTCAGCCCCGAAGGAATTCTCATACACAGACCGAGGATAATATCAGAGCAGGTACTTAAATATATGGGCTTTTGGCTCGAAAGTCACTCTGTGTGTATTGATAATAATGACAATATTTATAAAATAATAATAACAATAATAATAATAATCATAATAATATAAATAATAATATTTATATAGAAACCATAGACCAATATATATATATGTATATATATCGTGCATAAAATTGGCGAGGACCCGGTGGTCCCGAAGTAAAACGCCAGACTACTTATGGAGCCGTTGTAGGATCGATCTTTGTCAATAAAAAGTCTAGCTATACTGATGAAGAGTAGACTTTGAAACATGCATATGCATAGATGACTTACTTTTATGCACGTGGTAATTAATAATTAATAATTAAAAAAGAATAAAAAAAGTAAATACGTCCTAAAAATGTGGGCGAAGAAATATATATATATATTGCTTACCAAAAAACTATATATAATTATTCTACATAACTTGATGTATACCACAATAAAAAGCATTGTTTTCCGAAACGATCGTACAGATAATTGATTTTGTTGTTGTTCTTTCTTATGAAACGGATTTTTAATCTAATTAAAATTTGATTTTTAAATTTTAAATTATAAATCACATTACTTAATATTGAATTAGCTCTAGGACATTTAACTATCGAGCTAATTATATATCTAAATTACAACGAGCACTTTCTATTTCCTGACAATATTTATTAAAATAATAATAATAATAATAATAATAATAATAATAATAATAATAATAATAATAGTATAGTAGCTTTTACATAAAAAACATGTGCATAAGGGTGCAGGTATATATATGCATGCACAATTAACACCCATATATACGCATGCATACCAATGCATAGTCATATTAAACGACCAAATGTATAGAATAGATGCACCCTTCATGCATATAATGCATATATAAATAATAATAATATGCATAAACAGATATGTACCCATGCATAGACATACATGCATATATATCCATACACATATATATGCATACAATGACATGTACAGGTCTAGGCATGCATACGTGCACCCATATGCATACATACATGCATGCACACATACACATATGCGCACATGTACACACATACAATATAAAGCACATACACATGAATATACATATACATATAAATACATATAGAATATATACATATACATACATATACAAATATATAAGCATAAAACAAAATACAAGAGCATGTAAGGCAGCACTAAGGTGTGCACATCAACATAATTATGCATTACATGGACAGAAACGTACATACACATATATATACACACACATATATATATATAAACAATATAAAACATATATATGTACAGATATATGTATACACATCCCCATATAAACACATACATACATATATAGGCGCATATGCACATACTTATATCGTCAAACACAAATATCAATTACTATTTAAAGACATGTATAAAATAAAGTGAGTGAATAAGTAGGGATATGAAGTTAACGATGTAAACATAGATGTAAACACACACACACACGCACACACACACACACACACACACACACACACACATATATATATATATACTATAGGAAAATGGTGTATACATAGGAAAATGGTGCAGATAGAAGGTTAGGTATAACGAAAATAATAGTAATAATAGTAATAATAATAATAATAATAATAATAATAATAATAATAATAATAATGAAGATAAATAAAGTAATAATAAGAATAACAAGAGAATAATGCATGTGTTAGCTATAAAACGAAAAGATGTAATATACATATTGAAATCAATATAGAACAAGAACAGGTTCATACATACGTATAAGTATATATGTATGAGTAGGTGATTGTGTTACTAAATTATTTATTGAAGTATTTGTAGAATTTAAGTTGGCCAAGGTCTGTGTTAAGACCTGTCTTATGAGTGTTTAGTCGGATGATCCATTGTATTTCTTTTTGTTTTCGTATTTTTGTTGATCGAAAATTTGAGTCTATTAGAAGGCATCTAATATTGTCTATAGTGTGTCCAGGTAAATTGAAGTGGTTTGCTAGTGGGGTGGAGGATTTTTGTCTGATTGTTGTCTTATGATTGTTTAGGCGGATTCGAAAACGTGTCAGAGTTTCGCCAATATATCCTCCATTGTTGCAAATGGAGCAGTATATGTAATATATCACATTAGAACTGTCACATGTTAGACGCGGCGGTTTTATGTGAGTGTTACATTCAGGTATATTGAATAGTGGTGTGGTATTTAGGTGTATGCATATAAGGCATCGCGGTTCATTGCATCTGTAATTACCATCTTGTTGTGTGTCCTGTGTGCGTTTGCAGGTGAGCATGACTGAGAGATTGGGTGGTTGTTTGATCGTATTAATTGGTGGAAGGTGAAATATAGACTTATTAGTGGAATTATTTTTTAGGTTGTTGTAAGTTTTTTAGGTGCGTTGTAATTTTATGCATGTGTTGGCCGTGGTTGAAAGCCACTGGGATGCGTTTGTTAATTTTTTTTGTTTGTACTGGAGAAGACGGGATCTGTCAATTCTATTAGTTTTTTATGGCTTGTTTAATATACTTATTTAATATACTTGATGGGATATTGATTATTGATGAATTTTTTGCGTAAGTTTTGTGATATGTGTATGTAGTCTAGAGGATCGGAGCAGATGCGTTTTATTTGTATTCATGAAGTGTAAATGATAGATATTTTTAGGTTTAATGGATGGTTGCTATAGAAATTGAGAAATGTCTGATTGTCAGTAGGTTTAAGATAGAGGGATGTAGATATTCTATTGTTATGGGATATAATAGTGACGTCCAAGAATGGGATGGAGTTGTATGAGTGTTCTATGGTAAATTTTATATTGTTATGTGAATTATTAATATATTCGTGGAAATTCTTTAGGTTTGTTAGTCCATGTGGCCATATGAAAAATATCATCAATGTATCGGCAATAATGGGACGGTTTAAGGGGGAGGTTTTCAAGGAGTTTGGTTTCTAGCATATGCATAAAAATGTTGGCATAGCTAACGGCCATTTTAGTGCATATGGCGGTTCCTTTTATTTGAAGATAATTTTGATTGTTAAATATAAAATTGTTATGTGTGAGGATGAAGTATATAAGCTTACAAATGTCTTCTATTTTGTCGTTGGGGAAATTATTGTGAAGGAGGAATGTTCTACAGGATTCTACTCCCTCGTCATGAGGGGTGTTAGTGTATAGAGCTGATACATCTAATGTGACTAAAATAATTTCTTGTCCAATAGTGTTGAGGAAATGTGTGGTGTCCTTAATATAGCTAGGGATGTTGGATAATAAGGGGTTAGAATTTTATCTATATATCCAGAGATATATTCTGTTAAGGTGCAAACACCTGATATAATGGGTATACCAGGGGTGAGATGTTAAGGGATTTCACTAGTTCATACATTTTGTCACGGTTGAGGTACAAAGTTTGAGGTGTAGCGGTGGTAGTGTCTATGTTTGTTATGAATTTGTGAGGGTTGTGTAGTTTGGGAGTAGTGTAAAAGTTAGCTGCTTTAGGATTTCTGGGAGTGAGGGAAGTAATTACCTTGGAAATACAAGGAGTAAGATTTTTGATAAGATTTGTGAGTTCTATTTTATAGATGAATGTTGGGTCTTGCGTGAGTGTTTTGTAAAAGTTCGTGTCTTTGAGTTGGGGTTCCTCTTCCTCAATATATTTAACGGTGTCCATGATAGTTATGTCTGCTGATTTGATTGTGATATCATAGTTATTATATATATAGAGATATAAATATATTTATATATATATAAACATATATATACATATAAATATATATATTTATATATATATATTTATATAAATATATATATATATACATATAAATATGTATAT
>NC_136511.1:48243822-48298822 GCF_053919585.1 Euprymna scolopes | reverse complement strand
TTATTTTCTTTGCTTGGAAGTGGTAGATAAATAGGTAAAAATATTATTACGCACTGACGGGCCCTGTCGAAATTAGTATGAGTTCCAAATTGCACAGAAAATTATTCAACGAAAAATAATTACAAAATAAAAATAAGATACGCGTGTAAATTGGGAATAATTTAAATCAAAATAATTTCAGGCGAATACATTACGTTATTACGTGTTAAAAGCAAAATACGTTACTTTTCTTCTTACATGAATAGGTTTTTGTGTTTTACATTATTTTAAGTGTTTTTCTTAGAAATAAATGCAATGTACATATTAGTGTTACCAAATTTAAGGTGAGTTACTCTCAAATGAGAAATTAAAGCATTTGTACAGAATTCTACCTATATATAAAAAATCTTATCTGTGACGGGAACAAAAGTCGAACAGCGTAAATCCACGTAAAATCATTGGGTATGTTTATTTTTAAATGAAAAATAAGCTATTTGTAAAGAATTGTACGTATATGAAAAGAAACACTTTATTTGCCGGAAAGAAAAGGTCCTACAACAAAAATCTCACAAAATCGTTGAGCCGTTTAATTTTAAAATAAGAATTAAGGTACTTAAAAGAATTTTGGAAATACACTGGAGACATTCATTAATTTTTCTTAGGGTCACAGTAGGATGGTAGAACACCCTGGGTTTCTATTTCCACTCATCACTTAAAATATAATCATTTCTCTGCTAGAAAGGGATAAAAACTTTCTTTTAGTAGTACTCTACGGCCTGCTTAGTAGGGCACTATAGAATTACTGATTTTTATTTCTGTTAGTGTTTACTTAAATAATAATTTATCTTCTAGTGGGGTTTAGAAAGTTTGTTTTTAATAGTGCTCAGATGCCTCATTAATTGTATTTATTTATTTTTCTCACTGCTCTCGGAAATGTCATGAGTTTTATATTTTATGAAATGTTTTTTTTTTATTATTAATTATATTTTGCTATAAAGAGGTCGATAAATCTTCTTTTAAAACAAATGAATTTCGGGATAATGAGAATGGGATAATTTTTCTCACTGTTCGCTTAAAATATTTTTTTAGACTGGAGATAAAAAAATAGTTTTATTAGTGCTCTGAAGGCCTCTATACTTTTGCTTAACTCTTTCAATATCGCTCTGGAATCCTACTAAGTTGTTTATTTTCCATTGCTCACTTAAAAAATATATTCTCTTCTAGAAGGGAGAGGTGTTTAGTACCTTGCTTTTAGTATTGTTCTGGTAGCCTCCTTTATTTAATTTAGTGATTCAGTAGCGCCTCGGAAATGTCATAAGCTTTATTTTTTATGAAATGTGTTTTTTTATTAATTATATTTTGCTATAAATAAATCTTCTTTTAAAATAAATGAATGAGAAATAAAAAAACACACTTTAAAATAAATATGTTAAGCGTATTGTTTTAATACGACTATACGAATAATACAGATGATAACAATGGCAGGCATTAAAAATACTAAAGATGACAACAAAACCAATATAAATACCGAAAATAACAGGAGGAGAAGTAAGAAATAATCAACCACACTAGCAGTATGGGTTAAAGAACTGAAGAAATATAAAATTGAACATGAATTAAGATGGACCATAGTAGGTAGAGCAAATAAATATAAACCTAAATTAATACAATCAAAAGAATAAAACGTTTGCATACGAGAAGCATAACATATATTAATGTAAGAAGAAAAATTATTAAATAGACGACAAGATATAATTTATGAATGCCTGCATAGAAACCGATACTTGATATCTCGCATCAAACCGGACTAAATACAACAATATAAATAGAAACGGAAGGGTGAGAAACCTAACAAAAGTAGCAACCGTCCGTATGTAGCTAGGAAATGCAAATGAAAAAGATAGGTTGAATCGAACATGTAAGAATAACGTTAACATTAATAGAACAACATAATGGAACGAAAGCATATAAAAACAACTAAACAACTGGATAAATATTCTTAAATATAAATAAACTGAAAAGGAAAAACACAATTAAATGACAAAAATTAGCAGCATAGTACAGTAAACGGAAAAGAAATAAGGGAAGCAACTCTCGTAATAAAGATATTTTCCATGAGAATGTCCTCCCCGTGAAACAAGGAGCTTAGCTGATTAACAAAAGTTCAAAACAAAACTAAATGAGTACAAGATTAAGTACGCATAAATATAGGAGTAAAAATCACCAAGAGAAATATACAATAAAACAATAAAACATTGGAAAAATAAACAATGAGGACAAAATCGTAAATAAAGTCAAAAACAAAATTTAAAAATACGAAACTAAGGTTTCAAGCGTGAAGTTTGGTATCTAAGATGACCGCTCTATAAACATTAAAAATAAACAACATCCAAGATGGCCGATCTATAAACATTATTAAAGAAACAACAACATCATTTTAATGCACCATACATCACCAATCATTTTCTCCAGAGACATAGGCTGAATAATACATCGTTTATATATATATATATATATATATATATATATATATATATATATATATATATATATATATATATATATATATATATATATATATCAGTTCGAAAGACAACGGATACTCCCTGTAAGGGTAGCTGCGAGTATAAATATGAGGCAAGAGTTGCGCAATCCCTTAATCACACATCTGAATCGTCAATGCTTGTGTCCAGTGGCAAGGAGAAGTCCAGGACGACTGAAAACAATGTCGAAATAAATGGAGAGCATATACAGGACATGAATTCCCAAATAGTCTCCTCAATTTAGTACTGACCAGGTTCAACGTTGCTTAAAGTCGGTCATTTAACGGGACCCAGCGTGTCAACGTGATCATATATATATATATATATATATATATATATATATATATATATATCATGCCGTATGTTTAATTCATAGAAATATAAATATCGTGTTTGCACTACTCATATATTGAGCACTGGTAAATTAAATACATGTACGTAATATTTTATACAAGTGTACACCGTCTGTCAAAAATTATGGAAATAATTTTCTGCAACATTGTTCATAATAATATTAATATGTTCTAATTTGAGACTTATGTTTTTTTTTTCTTTCTTTTAGCTTCACCGATTAAAATCTTAACAAGGAGAGATTTCTCTAGTAATGGCGATTTTATATCTATCTGTTATATTATTGTAACGTTATACACGTTTACGCACGTAGATACAACACGCTTTGGTAGAATATGTCGCAAGGAACACAGAACAAGTGATAACTCGATTTCTTTTTAAAAAAAATAGTTAAAAACCGGTATTTCCGTGAAAAAACCGTGATTGTACTCTTCCTCTCTGACTTCTATTTTCTCGAGCGTCATCCAGGTCTCTAACGTGATCGTCGGCTTAAAGTGCTCTCTCCTTTTAATGTTCTTTTTTTTTCTTTCTCTCCTTACCGTAACGTTATTTCGCTCTCGGCTCGTTACATCATCATCGTTATCATCATTGGTGTTATATTTGTTTTATATGTTAACATGCGTTATAGGTCCGCGGCCAGGGTTTTATTGATCCCTCTTTTTCTCAAGTTCACGTTTATCATTTTTCCCCAGTTGTCTTAGCCTGTGAACCAGACATCCTACAATAATTGGTCTATATTAATTTTGCAGCTCATATAACTGCTTATTTATTCTTCAGTTCATATATATATATATATATATATATATATATATATATATATATATAAAATAAAAATTACAATTAAATTTACCAAAATGATCCAAGGTGGTAAAATTAAAGTATATTATAAATATTAAAGAATTAATATTTATACAGTTATCTCAGGCAGATGTAAAAGCGAAAGCGATTAAACCAAATAGAAAATAGAGCTTACAGTACGAGCAAACAGTTAATAAAACATGTAAAAAAAACACTTTGAAATGAGTTAAAAATATATTTAATCTGAAAAGGAAACACTAGATAAGTGGATAGTCCTTAATATGCTTCACTTTTTTTGTTTTCAAGTAAGATCTTTGACTTACATGTTGTTTCATCAAATACTTTTGCATGCAAAATCCGATCCCGCATTTTGCTAATTCCTACCCTCTGATGAGAAGGAAAGTATTTCTTCGAAACTCCACGGATTAAGGACTATCCACTTATCTAGGGTTACTTTTTCAGATTAAATATGTTCTTAACTCATTTCAAAGTGTTTTTTAATATGTTTTATTAACTGTTTGCTCGTATATATATATATATATATATATATATATATATATATATATATATATAGTTAGTCATTCGCATACATTACTGTTTCGCTGTTTCACAGCTCATCAGTCCGGCAAGACAGGCATATATATATATATATATATATATATATATATATATATATATATATATATAATAATTACTTCCTTCTCTACTGCACTAAGTTTAAATATTAATTCAGTTTAATATGTTTGGAGGTGACAGGTTCCTCAAAATAGGTCAACTTTAGAACGTTATGTACATAGCATAGATCCGGCCTATCATCATCCTCCGGTGTGTGCGCCTTAAGCAGCCGACAATAAACCGATCTTCACATCCTAGGAGTTTTGGATCCAATTTTCTGTCACATTTTTACATTCTATTTTCGCCTCACATTTTCTGGTCTTTCCAAATCCGTTCATATATTGCACTTCATATAAAGCCTCGTTGCCATAAAATCTTTCTACACTAAATGACTAAGGTGTTTGAGCCAATTGTAATACGTTGATTCAACTTGAATCGTCTGCTAACATGCTTGCCAAACATAGAGGGAGTCTATCTCTGCTGTAATCATTATTTTCATAGCAGGTGCTCGGCTAAGCTTTAATCTATGGCTACCCTGTTAAACGTTCACGACAAACACTCCACTACCTACAACCACTGCCAACAGTTTCCATTATTATCTATCTGTGCCTACAACTAAACGAAAATTCCCAGAGCAAAGTTTTTTTTTCTAGAGCTGCCCGTCTCTAAAACACAATACCCAGGGGCTGCTTATGCGCTGACTATGACATTGCTTTCAAGCAAAATCTTGGTGTGCAGTCAAGTAAATAATTAAGTTCTTCCCAATGTATATCATTACCGTGTATCAGGTGATATGCTCATTGATACTTATCCTCGAGTGGATCCATTATATTGATAACCGGTGACTCTTCCGTGACAAAAAAAACTTGTTGTGTCTGAAATTTCATTTCTGGATTTAAACTGCTTCATAAATGTGTTACTGTAAGTAAACTTCTCATGTGTACGTTTGTTTTTATGCACACTTTAAGAAAATTGTTTTTGCTGGTATGAAATTTTGACAGACATGCACAGACATTCGTAGCAACATTAAAAAATGGGATCAGTTATGTTTCAAAACGTAATGCGAACATGAAACGCGCTCAGTAGAACGGAGTTTTATTTCGCCAGTCAAGCCTGTATTATTTGAGGATAATGGTTCTCGGAATGGAATCTATCGTCTTTGATGCTGTTTGGAAATGAAACGCAATACGTAAGATGTTTTTCTCTTTATCCTCTGTCTTTCAGAAGAAGCAGAAAAAGACAATGTTGCTTCGGAAGAAGCAGAAAAAGACAATGTTGCCAGGAATGTCGTTTTGGAATTTTCCAGTTTCAGGCTGGAATAGGCAGATGAATTTGTCTTACCTGTTGAGTAGCCTAACATTTAAGTTACCTCTATGTTGAGAGGGTTGATATTTATGGGGAGGCGGCCATTAGTTTTGATTGATTTGTTCACGACAGGTTTTACTTTGGGGAGATATTTTTATGATTAATTAGATTCAGAGGAATATTTTCAGTGAAAACGATTTGCAGGTTTTGCAATCAAATGTGAGAAAAACGGTGGTCATTAAAACTGTTGAGTTAAGAAGGCATATATTTACAAAAGAGATAACTTATGTTTAAAATAGAAAGTTTACAACAGTAGGAAGACATAGAATGTTCTTGAATATTTTTAGAGTTCTTGTAAAAGCAACGGGGTCAATTAGCTGAGACACTAGAGAAAGTCTGAATCGATTAATTAAGAGCTGTGAGTTTCACAGGTAAGGAAACTCGTATTCAAAATTCTCTGCTCAAGTAAATAAATTATAATTCATTGAAAGTTGATTTTTAAAGTTAGCATTCTTTGTTTTTGTATTAGTAAAATATTTCAGTCAGGAGGATTGGAAATATTTCAGTAAATAAGATTTAACAGATTGACAGACGATAATGAGTCCATGAGTTGTGTGTGTGTCTGTGTTAGCAAATGTTCATATGCGTGTGATGGGAGAGAAGTGTTGCTGGAGGAAGGGTCAGTAAACTCGGATTACTTTGGCTCCACTGGTTTATGGAAAGAAAATCTGGCTTTTAAAGGATTTTGGTAGGTCCCAGAAAGACTCGTTTCAACTAAATTCAGTAAGTTTTCTGATGTATCCAAAATATAATTATTTGTTTTTTTTTTGATTAAGGATAGTTATGCGCAGATGATATACGTACAAAACGTTTATACGTTTTGATTTTGTACGTCCATGTGTAAACATCAACGTACATATTAAGTAAAGAACATGTATTTTTAGAATCTCTAGAGAAACATCATAAAATGTGTTTAATACAAATATTACGAGGGTTGTTTCAAAGGTTAGATTTCCTATTTTTAAACTGAAGATTTCCTATTTTTAAACTGAAAAACCAAGCCGTTGAAGAGCTACCAAGGCAGGAGAGGTACCACTAAAACGAACGACCTTTTGTGATCCAGAATTATTTTTAACTCGATAACTTAAGAGAAACTGCTTCCAGTTTTCGGATTTTAATCATGTCAAATCACACGTTATTTTCTTTTGACGGATTGAGTGTTGCTATTTCTTCTGATGAGTTAAGGGCATAATAGGTTCACGGATTGATGTAATAATTAAGTGACTGATTTTGCACTACGAAACAAATACTTTCAAGAAATGCACATGTCCACTGAATTAAAGGAATAAATCATGAATTTTGGAATATAGTCTTTTGTCATTTATTCACTATATTGCTCTGTAATTACATTGAGCTTCTTAAATAAGGATTGGTATATATTATAAATATATATATTTCTACAGAAATATATCTATGTAATTATGAAACTCAAATGACCTTGTAACGGATGTTTTAACACCACACCCGGTTTACGCCTTCAGGTTGCGCATGCGTACATAAACATAAACCCATAACAGAATAAACAAATAAACACAAATCGCTACATTTTGCAGAATTTGACCTGTACACTGAAATATTAAAGGTTTTATTTAGAAATTATTATTTAACGTGGGAAGGGTGGGGATGTTTTGTAACTATTCTATATTACAACTATACTGTCGCGATTTCCTTACGAATAAAGCAACTTTGATCCGTTGACAACCATAAGAACAATTTACAACGGCGATTTCCTCACCTCCTTCATTTTTTAAATTTATTCTTCATTTTTTAATACACCTTTCTTAAAAACATTCATAAATTTTCTTCTACACTACCAACATGAATAAATAATCCCGAAAATATGTTTTTTTAATTGCGTTACAAATAAACAATCAACACGACAATAAAACGTATTGTTTTACTGAGTACGTTTTCAACGCTCCAATTGTTTTTTTTCGTGTTTAAATTATCCAAATAAACAATTGTTAATACTTTATCCTTTTTTTACATCCCTCATTTCCATATTACGTTTAAGTTATTTTAACGCAATTTTTATATATTCTTAATTTTTTAATATACCTTTCTTAAAAAACATTCATACATTTTCTTCTACACTACCATCATAAATAGATAATTCCGAAAATATGATTTTTTGAAATTTGCGTTACAAATAAATAATCAACGCAACAATAAAACATTGTTTAACTGTGTAGGTTTTCAGCGTCCCAATTGTTTTTTTTTTTCACGTTTACATTAAAAGATATATTAAAATTTGAATTTAACTTTAAGTATTATGGTATTTGTTCAGTGCACATTTCCCTATAAGTATGGCAAACCACTTATAATTCAATGGCTGTAAGGATTTTTTTTTCAAAAATAAACAATTATAAACAGAACGACTCATAGAAATCTATCTTTATTCTTTTTCATTTTAATGTTTTCATAGAAATGCTTCTGTTATGTCACAAAAACTATTTTCTTTACGTCACATATGTCACGCTCATACATTAATTCCATAGCTAATATAACAAACTGACTCAACTGATCACGAGTAGTCTAGGGTATATATATATATACTAGCAAAAGTACCCGTCGTTGACTGGGTTAAAAAACAGCCTACAGAAAATGGACTCTGATTTATGAAAGTATGATAGGTTATGAAAAGGAAGGGCTGTACATTTGGGCTAAATTAATGGGCATCAAAACCAAAGCAAAATATGATGAAAGTAAAAATAAAATAGATAAACCCCATAATTTATTATACCATACCTGTTCACACTGAAACACTTATCACAATATTCTGTGGATCTATATTAAAAAAACCTTGTTAAACTTTGTGACATATTTCCATTCTATGGATGTCAGATGCGAACGAACACCCCATAATTTTATTATACAGTATTTCCTCAGACTGAAACATAACTATGAAAGTATATTTACGCAGATAGATATGAAAAGTCTTTATTAAAGTGTGTGCCTATTTCCATTCCATGGAGGCCATGCGCGAAAGCAGACCCCACAATTTTATTATACCATCCCTATTAAAGTTAAAACATACTTATCAAAGTATTCTTATGTACATCTATATCAAAAAGACTTGTAATATATATATATATATATATATATATATATATATATATATATATATATATATATATATTCCCAAACCCTCTCGTCTTCATAGAGGGAGACTAAAACTTGCTGCTATGCTTTCAAATATAATCTGAAATTATAGCAAGGGGAGACTTGATTCCAAATATTTCTCATATGTTATATATCCTCTCTTTTAAAAAATCGGTAACGATTATTAATATCTCCAGTATGAAATAATACTTACATAATGTGAAGTTTACTTTATGCATAAAAACCAAAGAGGATAGATATAACATACGAGAAATATTTGGAATCAAGTCTCCCCTTGCTGTTATATAAGATCATTTGAAACCATAGCAACAAGTTTCAGTCTCCTGTTAATCAAGGCCAAATGTTTATGGGCATTATCAGATATTTTGTAATTCATATGTAAATCTAGGAAAAATGAATATGATTGAAACATTTTATGGCTGTAAAATAAATGCATAAAATAGGCTCTGGGTGATGGATGATCTCCTTAATATACGAGCTTTAGGGAAAATGTCACGAAGCCTTCTACACAAGTCAGGTCATTACCTTTCCAACGAGCCTTTTTTAGTTAAATTCTGATCTATAGATGCTGAGATTTGGAAGTTAGTAAAATGTTAAAAAAAAAGGTATAATCGTTAAATATTACAGATAACTTGTTTTACATATTTTCCTGGATTATTTCTATATTTCTGATAAATTATTGAGTTTCATATTAAAATAGGTTGATGTACTTAGCGTACTTGTCTTTTACCTCAGCTTTCTTTTCTTGATCGAACATTTTAAGTATACAACTATTACAGCAAATCCATCTGTCAGTTCTAACGAGAAACTCGAACAACTTTGGCGTGAGCTTTTAAAATGTAAGTTTTACTATTGTTTCATTATTCTGATCCGGCCGATGATATACAGATCATTCTATAATCCGTCTCAAAAATTCAAAAAACAGTTTTACCCTCTTGATCTAAACTGCCAAACTGTTACTGACATTATAATACATTTTTTTTTTATATTCTGTTGAAAGCGAATAGAAATTTTCTAACACGTTTTTTTTCTTCTTTTTCTGTTCAGGTTTAAAGAGAAAACAATTCTATGATAGATTCTTCTCTTCCTTTTCCTTTGTTAACTTTTTTTCTAAATTGTTATTACTGTCTTGCGGTAGGCCAAATGCAACAGCAAAAGAAATCATATCTACCCGTCTGTTTTTTTTTTTTTTGTTTTTTTGCCGTTTTTTTCTGTTTTTTTCTGTTTTTCTTTTTTGCTGTTATTTTTTTTTGCTGGTTATTGCTGTTTTTTTTTTGTTTTGTTTTTTTTCCTGTAATTTTCTCACTCAACTGTAAAGAATTAGAGGCTGTCACGAGAGAAAATGACCAATCCCCACAGGTGATGTAAGAAAAATTTCATGCGGAACTCTCACGAAGTGGTCCTCTGTAAACGCTTACATAAATAAACCAAAGACATACTTAAAAAGAAAAGAAAAAAAAAAGGTTTATCGGCTACTAGTCCCTCGCTCCTTGACAGGGTTCAAAAGAGAGTCGCAACTCTGATAGGCCCTAAACTGGCATCTAAACTTCAGCCTCTGTCCCATCGTCGAAACGTTGCATCCCTCTGCCTGTTCTACAAGTATTATAATGGTGAATGCTCTGAAGAACTGCAAGCACTTGTGCCCCACGACGTGAACACCCTCGACAGACCCGACAAGCTGCAAAATCCCACCCCCACACTGTAGAGATCCCTAGATGTAAAAGATCTTTCTACTCCAGTAGTTTCTTCCCCAGAACTGCTAGACTTTGGAATTCCATTCCAGGTCACTGCTTCCCCAACTGTACTGACATGCATAAGTTCAAGTGCAACGTGAACCAACATCTCGCTGCCCTAATCCCTACATAGTACCCCGGTAGATGTTTTCCCCTGATAGTAGTCCCCTACACTAAAGTGGCAATGTGCCTTGTTTGGGGTGAAAATGTAATAAAAAAAAATAAATAAAATAAAATAAATAAAGAGACTGAACAGTAAGATCGGCGCCGCAAAAAGAAGATTTCGATTCAAATTTACTTCTTACCTTTAGGGCTATGACAACAGCATATTCTTTGTATTGTTTTGACTCTACACTGTGTATCCGTTGATATCTTATACGTTCTTATATAGAGTGATGTGGCTCTCGATTGATTAACTGTGTCGGATATATACTCGAGCGTAAAACCAATGAAAAGAATATTCTGTTGTCATAGCCCTACCTATCAAATACCAACTTGACAATTGTATTATTTCGATTAGTATTGCCTACTGGTGTAACGCGTGGTGTAGCAGATAAAGTACTAAATAAAATTAACTTCTAAACACAACTATATAGAGGTGGATGGTTCAAATCTCAGTGTGGGCAGCATTAAAACAATACAATTCCAAATTACTTATGTTTTCTATGCGGTCATGGCTAACGGAACGAGAGCATGCTGTCCCGTATATTTGTAACGTAGTTCACGTGTCCAAACACGTTGACATATAAACACCCAACACGCTGTAGACTCCGTGGCAAGAAACATAAGAAAGGAATAATAAAGAACTTCAACTCGCGGTTTCAGATTTTAAGAAAATACCTTTATTCCTCATTCTTCGGTCACGGTCACACATGTCTCTAACGTGATCGTGATCTCTCGGTCTACGCACACGCTTTTCTTTTATATATATTTTTTCTTTTCTTTCCTGTCGTGACGTCACTTCGCACACGGCTCGGCATATGCATAAAGCTGCCATACGCCACATATATAAGTACATTAAAAAATCAATCCCTACATTTATTTCTACAATATGCCTGAGGATGATAGAAGTACTTCTGTCGAAAGCGCTCGCGATTATGGATCCAACATATACAATTTCGAGAAAAAAACAAAAAGGACTATTCGGAGATTGGAGAAGATAAAAAGGAAAATTGTAAAACAGAATAATTCCGTGCTATTCAATATTCGTCTAAATGAGAAAATGCTGCCTATATATATATATATATATATATATATATATATATATATATATATATATATATATATATATATATGAAGCACACTTCGGTGTGTCGGTGTGTCAGCGACTCGTTACCTCGTGGTGGTCACAGATCGCTTCTCGGGTATGTCGTGTGGTTTGTACATAAAATAATAAATAATATTTAATAATATAAATAACTAAATAATAAATAAATACGTCCCATAAAAAATAAGGGCAATCCATTCATATAGATATATAAATAACAATAAGAGCTTATAGCTCTTAAAAAACCGCTAAGGTAGCGGAAAAATAAAAATAACAGCATTTCAAAGTTATTAATATCGCTAAAAAAATGCCAACAACAAATTTTAACTTCATAAGCGATAAAAAACCCCCGTGTATTTAAGTGGCGATCTACAGTGGTGCATTGTAACGTATGAGAATGCGGATACTGGTGTCATGAGTTCGATCCTAACATGTGCTGACGACGGCTAAAAGCCAGAAACACGGATGTCCATAGGCATACTTTCATGCACGTTGAATAATATATATATATATATATATATATATATATATATATATATATATATAATTATTTCCACATTATAACCACGTCGCAGCTCACAAGAGTCATGACAGTCATTAAACCGGAATGCAGGACTTGAGTCTAACTCTCATTTGTGCTCATTAGTTGAACACATCTAAACTCGGGATTCGAACCCCGAGTATTTTGCATGTGAGACAAGTATTCTGGCACTTAAGCAACCGCGCCAAACGGGCACACTCGAGAAAGTATGCTAGCTAACACAGATAAAGCAAATCGCGGCGAATTCAACTATGGAATGGGCCTACTTAATATATATATATATATATATATATATATATATATATATATATATATAGAGAGAGAGAGAGAGAGAGAGAGAGAGAGAGAGAGAATAAATGACAAAAAACTATATTCCAAAACTCAGGATGTTGACCATCTTATAATTTATTCCTTTAATTCATCAAAAACCAAAACTTATGAAAAATCCTTGGTAAAATTACTAATAAAACTTGACTTGAGTGCTATCAGCTATAATTGAAACTGCAACCAAACTTATGAACAATTCTTGATAAAATTATTTATTACAAGAAATGAAACGGCATAACAATTAAACGACAGTCACTCGGAAGAAAAATGATGCAAGCATGGCACACAAAATAACACACACGCTATCGTGTTAATATATACATGACAAAATGTGTGTGCGTTTTTTGTCTACTTCTTTAGTTGTTTATGTATTGATATGCAAAAGTTTAAATACCACGTAAACCAACATCTTGTAAATGTTTCTTTGGCAAGGTCCCGAATTGTAACCCTTTACGTGTAAGTTTGATTTGTTAGGGTTGAACGTAAGTAAAAAAAAAAAATAAAAAATAAAATAAATAACATAATGCATTTATTAATTTGATGAAATTAACTTTGTCTTTTCTTTTTCGCAGATCCGCTGAAAACAGATATGTCGGTCATCCGGCCGATCCCGAAGTTGACCTACGGTCGTCCAACCTACCTCGAACCTTTTCAGAAACTCCAGATGAGCCAGACATACGCAGAAGACATGTTTCAATCGCATGCATTAGCAGCAGCGGCGATGGCAGCGGCGAAGGCTAACTCCTCCTCCGCAAAAATCCCAACAGCCATACCAGTATCTCGAGAAAGTGCTTTCACCCCGATACCTCAGAAGAATAACATTACTCATACGGGCACGGCGGCAGCGGCGACCTTTTGTCTCACCAACTGCCCGGGTTGTACGCCGCGATCAATTGGAGATCCCAACGATACTCACCGTCTTCCTCATTATTTGGACAGTTTACTCATACAGACCTGCGAACCGTTTCTGGGACACCAGAGAAATAGACTCTTAGCGGCTGCCGCTGCTGCAGCCGCTGCCGTCGACCCGTCTGCATCCTGCTTTGCCTACGGCCTCACAGAACAGTGTTTCGCAATAGGTCCACACTTACCTCATAATTCGCCTAAATTATCAGCACCACTCAAGGAGGACGACAACAAACTATCACTCACCAACTCGCTGCTTAGCGCACAGTTTCAACACAGGTATCATCCAACATCATCATCCTTAGCTAAAAGCCCTTCATCAGTTTCCTTGGCAGGGTTATGTGGACAGAACACCGCATCATGGACTGAAAACAATCTGCTTTCTTTTCTGAAACTTCCAGCACCTCATATCGGCAATGTTAACAGCTCGATCATCTCTGCGCATCGAAATGGAACTTCTGACACGGTTGCTGTTACAAACCAAGCAGCCATCTTAGCCAAGGAGTTCCGACATCATAGCAATCACCCGCCGCGTTATCAGTGCGAAGCATGCAAAAAGAGTTATGCTACTTTCGGAGGCTTGTCTAAGCACAAACAGTTCCACTGCATTACGCAGGTAAAAAGAGAATTCAGTTGCAAGTTCTGCAGCAAGTCGTATGCTTCGTTAGGTGCACTAAAGATGCATATACGTACGCATACTTTGCCTTGCCGATGTAAGTTGTGCGGGAAGGCCTTTTCCAGGCCTTGGCTTCTGCAGGGACATATTCGAACACACACCGGCGAGAAACCCTTTAAATGCCCGCATTGCGGTCGGGCCTTCGCTGACCGATCAAACTTAAGGGCTCATTTGCAAACGCATTCGGATGTAAAAAAATACGGTTGTAAAACATGTAACAAGACGTTTTCCCGGATGTCATTGCTTTTAAAACATGAGGATAGTAGTTGCCCCGGTATAAGACGCTGACAGAAATATACCGCATTAATATACAACTGTTGAATATTTCTCGATGTAGAAGATTTGCCGGAATTGTCCGCCATGTTGAAGACAGGGTTAACCATGTAGTCTGGATATTCTCTCTGTCAGATGGCTGGGAAATGGTGGAAGAACGAGAAAAACATTATTTTTTGTTTTGTTTTTTCGCTAAATATATATTTTATTACACTTATATACCGATCTATTTCCTTAACAATTATTTTCATCTGGCTATAATGAGAGAGGAACACGTTTGCTCTTACGGCCTTTTTTATCCAGACATTACAAATAAGTTCTATGCTGCAAAGGTATTAACGTCACATCCTTTTTATATCACAAGATAACAATTATGAAGTCAATTACTATATTATATCAGGCAATAGCTGGTTTATCTGTGACAATATCTAGTCAGTCTTATGATTGGTTGGCTGTTTTTGTTTTACGGCATATCAACCTTTTTCAGGTTATTTAATGCCGAATCTAGTTATTTTGAGGACCGATTTTTAATGGAGTATTATTTTAAGTCATATTCTATTTAACCCATAGTTGTGACCCTAACAGGTACTACCACTCCGGGTCAGAGTGGACCTGGGAGCAATGGCAATTAAATGGTTGCTCCACACTCCCCAAGGCCCGCAAGCTGGGGCCTCACCATCAGATATAGTTTAAGGCCATATCCAGGACCTCAGTCTTATGAGTACGTACTGTATATGGCGATTCACATCTGTATAGAACACAGAAATCCTTTTCCCTCCAAGTAACCTGTTACAATTGGCATTTTAAAAATCACTATTTCATATATTCTACGGTTTCGCTGGCACGAGAGATATATAGAAAGAAAGAGTCGAGTAAGAAAGATATCACGAAATGTGAAACGCTGCTTTCAAAGTCTCACAATTTCCCGTTGCGAATGGGATTTTTATTTGGCAATTCACATCTGTATTGAACACAGAAATCATTTTTGTTGTGTCTGCACAAATAATTTACAAGAACACGAAAGTAAAGGTATACAATAATATATTAGGAAGAAAAGTTATATGCATATTTACATGTCTTCAGTTATACTTCAGTTTGAGATATTCCGACAGGTGGCGTGTTGCATGTCTTACTGGAGGCAGCATAAACGTCTTGCCTGTTTTGCGGTCGTTGCCGGACTCACCCGGTATTGGTGATTGATACCTTTATATATCTCACTCACCCGCCTATGTTAATTAGTGGGCGTCTCCACAACAATTTTCCCTCCAAGTAACCTGTTACAATTGGCATTTTAAAAATCACCACGTTCACATATTCTACAGTTCCGCTGTCACGAGAGATATATAGAAAGAAAGGGTCGAGTAAGAAAGATATCACGAAATGTGAGACGCTGCTTTCAAAATCTCGCAAATTCTCGTTGCGAATGGGATTTTTTTGTCTTCCTTAAAACACCAATTATGAATTTATTTAATATGAGCAAAAGAAACAAAATATGCATTTTAGTTATTAATGAAACAGAATATGAATGCACTGTACATGTAAAAGGAATTAATAAAATAGCAGCGATTTATAACTGCATGAGATCAAATAATAGAAAATATAAATATTAAAAAGTGTAAATAAAACGAAAATATAAACCCGAAATTCGGGTTTAACAGTGAATGTTTGAATATGTGACTTGTATTCATCAGAGAAAAATAATCTGATCCAAAAACGAAATTAATCCAAACACATTGACCCATCAGTAGACTATGACTTTCATGAGTTTTATTAGTTTATTTGTTTGTACGCTAGTAAACCAAAACAGGCAGAGTGCAAATTAAGAAGGCAGTAGTATATTGTATAAATCGTCAAAACACCAACAATACGTAATAATGGTCACTCTTATCACAGTCGAATTTAAATCTCACAAAATTCTTTGTCAATAAACACTCGTTACATTTATTTGACGAAGGTAATATATCATAATACCACTAAAAACTTATGTATATATAAGTATGTATGTGTATATATATATATATATATATATATATATATATATATATATATATATACATATGACTGTTGAGCTGGATTAAATCCGACGATATGAAATAAAATGGAGGTGGAAGGACCTGGATACTCAATGTTTCGCCCTATTTATGCGGGCTTCTTCAAGAGGGATGGTCATTGACGAGAGAGTCGGAGGATTGGGGCTATATATAATGATGGGGGAGAGCAACGTGTTTTCCTTATGTAAATTAGATATCATATATACATATATATACATTTGTAAATTAGTGTAGTGGATTACGTCTACGATATTTTAACTTTTAGACGTAATCCACTACACTAATTTACTCTAATTTTTTCTCTCATAAAATGTATATATATATGTATATATGATATCTAATTTACATAAGGAAAACACGTTACTCTCCCCCATCATTATATATAGCCCCAATCCTCCGACTCTCTCGTCAATGACCATCCCTCTTGAAGAAGCCCGCATAAATCGGGCGAAACGTTGAGTATCCAGGTCCTTCCACCTCCATTTTATTTCATATATATGTATATATATATATGTATATAAGTATGTATATATATACGAATAAATATATATATATATATGTATATATAAGTATGTAGATATGTATATATGTGTATATATGTATATATATAGTGTATATGTATATAAATGTATATATGTGTATATATGTATATATATGTATATATGTATATATATATGCATATGTATGTATATATCTATACATATATTGCATATATTCTCTATGTATGTATATATATATATATATATACGTATATATTTGTATATATATTAAACAGATTAATACAAAATATTAACAAAAATATGAGTATTTACCGATTCAATATTATCCTGAAAAAAATGCAGAGAACAATAATATACGATGGGATTTAACTGATGAAAAATGAACATTTTAAAATTTACCAAAATTGATCACCAAATGTTCAAGATGTTCAAATTAAGGAATATATAGAAAATTTCTCCTTAATTCATGGAGATTCCACATTCTATGGATTAATGGAAACTATTTATTGTACTCCTGAATGATTAAATCCATTTTGTAAATTCTTTTTTTCATTTTATCTTTATATATATATATATATATATATATATATATATATATATATATATATATATATATATATATAAGGTTATGAATTACGTGTAAATACAGTTGACATAACTAAAGTTGTGTGTTTATATAAATATTAGTGTAAACATTTTTACGTGAAGTGAGGTCGATTAAATCTGACGAACATCATATGCACGGAATTATACCCAAAATATCACTTTTGCTGGAATTTACATTGTTTTTACATTTTATCGAGAGGATAACTTTTGAATTTCAACCGCGATTACAAAGATACTTATTTTATTATATCGTCATTAGCCAAAATTGACTTCCGTCCAAAAGTAAATATATTTTTTATAAAACATTAAAAAAATTTAAAAATAAAAATAATTTACAAAGATGGGAAATTACATTAATCTGTCATATTCAATGACATATTTTTTACAAAAAAAAAAATCTAAAATAAAATATTATAAAAAAAATAATCGATTTTGTTGTTTTTTTTAAGAAATTTTTATTTTATTTTGTATTTTGTATGTTCCCTGTTTGTTCCTGAACATTATGTTTCTCTCTCCTGATTCATTTTACTTCAGTCGAGGTTCTAAGAAATAAAGGAGTCAACCATACTTGGGTTAACAATTGATCTCTGTACAAGATATGTCGATGCCTCCGTTCAGTCTCTAAAGACCAAGAATACCTCCTGTAAGTGCAGCTGCCCATGTAATTGTGAAGAAAGAAATTCTCAAATGGTCCCCCATTTTGTACTGACCAGATTCAACGTTGTTTACCTTCATAATTATGTCGTACACGGGATATGTAGATATTTAAATATTCCAACGAACTCTCCTTTTCGTTTAAATGTTGAATTAATAAAAAAAAATCATTATATAAATTTACCTCTCACTTATTGGGCAATTAACTACGTCAATGTATATTTTTCTTTAATTATCTTAGTCTTCCTGTATTCCAGCACAAAAATTGATCTAGTCTGGTATGTTACCTTTTACTGTCGTTCTTTGGTTTTTAACCGTGTCGTCTATTTAATCTGTTAAATAGAGTTTCAAGTTCTTGACGAATGTATATAAGACAATTAGTTGTTTCACAAAAACACTTGACGTAAGTTTATAAAAAGGAATGACAATTTATTTTCTGTTGAATCCTTTCTCGATGTACTATGGAGAGAGAGAGAGAGAGAGAGAAAGAAAGAAAGAAAGAAAGCGAGAGAGAAAGCGAGAGAGAGATGGGGCGTGGTGGATTGTTGTGGGTGACACAAAATGGTAACTGGTCGTCTCGGTGCCCTCTTCTCTCTAACTGACTTTTCCTTGGTTGGCTTTTGTTTTTATTTACAACTTTACACTTGCCCTTATTTTTAAATTCGTCCACAGTCCAATTTCAATATGACTGTTTTCAAAACTTGTCGGTCGAAGAATGTTGATTTCAAAGTTTCTGTGACTTCTTTCAATTGCTATGACTTTTGATGACATTTCTTGGTTTGAAGATTTCAACAATATTTACATGTATGCATCCAGCTCCATATACGTGTATACACAACCAGCAACAATCCCGGCATTGCCCAGAATACTAATCAACAGGTAGAGTATTTAGCATAGTGTTTTTACTATAAGCAACATTACTTAGACGAAGATGAACCAATATAAGACAATGGAATATCTTACAGACGTTTGCGAATACTACGTTATTTTTTTATATTTGTTTGGAATTTATTTGTATGGCGAAGTATTCCTATGTCAAATTGTCCTGACGAACCCTTGTAAAGAGAGAGAGAAAGAGAGAAAGAGAAAGAGAGAGAGAGAGAAAGAGAGAGAGACCTTAGACACATAAGGAAAGTTTCTAGTAGACAGTTTTCTCCTGTAGGCATTCAGGTTTTAAAATGGAATCACATGTATTTTGACAAATACTTTATTTGAAGTTCAGCGTCGTAAAATTAACATATACACGGTTATAGTTTTCCAGAAGATAAAACAAAAATTCAATTATAATATGACAGACTTTAGAAAATAAGACGAGGTGCCTTCAATAAGTGTCCAAACAGTATTATCGTAGCCTTCAAATACAACTTGCGAGGTGCCTTTAATAAGTTTGCAGACTTTTTTTGTACATGTATTAAAAATGGTCATAAACTCTTGAAAATTCAGTATGTTATTGCTATACATCTTCTGAGATGACTGACCAATGTCTATGATTTCACGTTCAAATGAACAGTTACAGAGGGAATTTGAATAACCCTATTAAAGCCTGTTTGTCACAGTTGGCGAATTTCAAAAATTCAATCTGGACGTGAGCATATACTAGAAGAAAGATATTCAATAAGCTTATATTTTAAACTTAGGAAAAATGCAACGGAAACGTATGGAATTTTCCAGATTACTTTTGAACCATCGTGCATAAATCGGACATCAATACTTGAATGGCATATGAGATTCAAGCAAGGCAGGAGGTGTGAGTGATGGTAGGTGTGGAAGGAGTAAGGAAGTCAGAACACCAGAGTTGATTGGCCAAATAAAGAATTTCTTAGATAAAGATCGACATCGTCATGTGTCTATAAAAAGAATATGTGCCAAATTTGATGTCAGTGTGGGAACTGCACACACAATTATTCCAGCTAAACTGAAGATGCGGAAGATTCGCGCAGTGTTTGTCCCAAGGATGCTCAGAAAAGATTAGAAAGAAAGACGTTGTCATGACAACAGGGAGATGGTCGAGCGGATCAATTCAGATCCTGAAGTTCTTGGTGCTCTGGTGACCTGCGATAAAAGCTGGATCTACTTCTCTGACCTGAAATTGAGAGATAGAATTCCCAGTGGAAGCATACTGGCTCTCCTAAACCCAAGAACGCCAGTCAGAGCAAATTCAAACAGAAACATATGATGATACCCTTTATTAACAGATTGGGCATGATCTACATACACTGGGTCCTTAATGGACAGACAGTCAACACGGTATAATGTGTTGAGGTTTTGAGGGAGTTCAGGAAGAATTTTATGCCGGGAGAGGCCAGCACTCTTCGAATCGGGTCAGTGACATTTCCGCGAACACAATGCACCAGTCCAGAGCTTCATCCTTGTCACAAACAATTTGACCAAAATGGGCATCGAGACGGTTCCTCAACCTCCCTCTAGTCCTGACCTTAGTCCCTGTGACTTTTGGTTATTCACTAAGCTCAAGGAAAATCTTAGAAGCTGTCGTTATCAGATAATTTAGAAGATTAGAGAAGCCGTGACGAGAGTTATTGACACAGTCGCACAAGATGACTTCCATAGATCTTTCCAAAAGTTGTTGGAACGATACAAGTGTATTGCAGCCGGGGGCGATTACTTTGAAGGGAACTAGAGTTTCATGTGTGTACTATCAATAAAAGTGTCTATACCAAAGTTGTCTGTATACTTATTGAAGGCACCTCGTACTTCAAATATTAGCGTCACAGATGAAAAAAGAAAATACAATTTAAAACTTAAGCACGGCAGACTAAAGAAAATGTTATTTCAAATTTTAGCGTGACATTCAAAGGGAAATACTTTTTCGCATTTTGACTTCACAAACAAAATCTAACTATCGACCTATACTCCTATAAATTGTGTTTGTTTATCGATATTTATTATCGCCCCCTTTTTTCTATTTATTTCAAACGAAAATACGACTTTGTTATATATGGTTCGTTAAATTTAATTCTTCTGCGAAATATCTTGCTGGTGCACATTCTTTGGAATATTCATTTTATTAATCCCTTATTAGTTATTTCAGTTTTCTCATTGAATTATCGTCTTTAGTTTACTATTACGTGTAATTATGTTCGTGCAGATATTCTACATGATTTATACTTGCGTAATATTTGCTTAAAAAGGTTATAGTAAACACAAACCTCTTTCTATATTTATTTATGCGTATATATTTTTGTTTAACAAATGTTGCCTAACAAACTCCTGTTTTTAGTCTACAGACACGAAACTTAATATATAGAGTATTTGAACCAATGCGGAACTTTATATTAGCATTTCATTCGGGGAAAATAGGTGCAAAAGTATGAAAATTAAACATTGGAATTTGCAAAGTTAAAAGTCGAACGATGGCATTACGAGTATGCATGCATAACGTAATAGATATTGGTTTATGTTTTAATTTTTAGCTTTGCAACAAATACGTCTTCATAGCTCAGGCATTAATATCAAAGGAAAAAGTAGATGGTAAGGTAAACGTTTTGGTTTCGATTCTCGGTGGTGGCGCACGAGTCATTTTTTTTTTTAAATTTTAATAATATTAATGTATCGGGTCCAATATGTAATAATAATAATAATAATAATAATAATAATAATAATAATAATAATAATAAATACGAAATATGCTTTAATCAAAATATTATATTTTAGCATATTTTACGACCGGGCAATGGTGGGTGGCCTGCAAGTAAAATAATATTTCATTATTTAGTGTAACACAAGAATACGAAGCTATTTCAAAATTTGTTGTAACCAACAAAAAAACTATATCATTTTTTGCATAAAACATAACATCTCACTTCTAAACTATAGCATGATAGATCAAAGAATATATATTTACGACTTAATATTCATGCATTTAGTTAATACTGTTTAATAACTTAGGAAGACACATTAAAGAAAATGTAATTCGGAATATCATAATGGCAGATCATAGAAAATTCTATTTCAAACTTTAGAAGAAAAATGAATTTGTATTCAAACTTTAACATGAAAGAACAACGAAAATGGTATTTCGCACGTTTACATGACAAACAAATTAAAATGATATTACACACTTTATTATGACAGATGTCATTTTTATAAATTAGATAAAATACTATTTCAATTTTAAGCAAGATAGAGTAAACTTGCGATTTAAATCCATTTCAGTGTTACACAAAAAATATTT
Source organism: Euprymna scolopes (assembly GCF_053919585.1). Lineage (NCBI taxonomy): Eukaryota > Metazoa > Mollusca > Cephalopoda > Sepiida > Sepiolidae > Euprymna > Euprymna scolopes. The sequence continues at coordinate 48,276,322 of NC_136511.1, read as the reverse complement.
TTTTAACTTTAACGTAACCCTAGAGAAAATGTAATTTCTGCTATAACATAACAGAACAAATATAGAACGTTCCTATCGCTCTTGGGGTGTGTACATAACTGACCAGGTAGTAGATGGTCTGCAACAAAAAATGTTTTTATCAAACGGAAATGGAAGCATGTTTTTTCTAGGGCGACAATCTTATCGTTCCACCCTGTATAATGCTATATCAAATTTCACAATACAAAATTGCTAGAGCAAACTTAGTAATGATGAAAAATGTCTGGTTGAACTTATTATTCTTAATTATTGCTTTGCTGTGTCTCCACGGAGACCGTAATACTCAGTTTACCCAAATTATTATCACAAAGATCCAGACAGAATTTCAACCAAATCGGCCCAGTAGTTTTTTTATTTATGTTTTAAAAAAGAAATAGACTTACCTCTGTTTGCGTTTTGAATTTATAACTGTTATGTTCGTTGGGGAAACAAACAAAAAAAGAAAGAAAAAACATTGTCCACGATTCACCAATAAAATCCAGTGTGAATGCACCTGGAGACGGTCGGAGCTTTCATCGGCCGAAACGTTGTGAAAGAAGCGATTCATCCTTATTATATTTATCTTAGTCTCTCTCTCTCTCTCTCTCTCTCTCTCTCTCTCTCTCTCTCTCTCTGTCAGTTCCACGTTTTCTTACTTACTTACTTTGCTTACATGGCCGATCTAAGTGAAATTTTGCATGGACCTTTGTTGTAATAAAATGCAGCAAACTAAGTCTTATTGTATCCGTTCGATAAACTAAGATATTTACAGGAAATGATAGGAATTATTCACTATAATACCACATTTACTCTAGACGTTTTCTTAGAAAATACTGAGGCTATCCGACTCAAAATTTTTATGGACCTTTGTTACGATAAGGTGCAACAAACTAAGTATTATGGTTTCCATTCGATGTGTAGTTAGGTATTAATAGGAATAAGTCACCACTATACTGCATTCATTATAAAAGTTTTCTCGGAAAATACTTGGCCTATCTGGTTAAAATTTTATATTAACCTTTGTGATGATATATTGCAACGACTTAAGTATTATGGTATCTGCTTGAGGAATGGTTGCGGATTAATAGGGATAATCAAAAGATAAAAATCCCACGCATAAATGAGCACACATTTAACGGTCTTGGATATCAATTTGGCATAAAACACTCATTTTTATTCAACGGGCTATAACTTTTGTCCGTCTTAATCGGGCGGAAAAGATTTTTTTTCCGTGTTTTCTTTTGGATTTTATTTAACACAAAACAAAGACATATATATCGATGAGTGCAGATAGGGGGTTTTGTCCGCCCGTGAAGATAGAAGAAAAAGTTATGCTTGTATTATATATGTATACTAGCATGGATGCCCGGCGTTGCCCGGGTGTTTGGTGGTGTGTGTTGAGCAAAAAAGAAAAAAAAAGTGGTAGTAGGCTAGTAGGCTGGCGGGCTTGAACCCCGAAGGAGGGAAAGAAGGTGAAAAAAACACGTGACATCTTAGCCGTTGCGTTTATCGCCAAACCGGGAGTGGCGATTAAGACTAGTCAATCGAAAAGAGGGGAATCGTTTCGAAAATATCGGCGAAAAAAGGGGCCCTCCTTGTAGAAAAGTACCCAGTTGAGGGTGAAGGAATTTGTGTTTTTGGCCAATCTTTAGATATTTGTTGTCCGAGTGGTGGGCTTCAAAACGATACCGATATCGTGAAAATTCGTCGCCTCTGTCGAAAGTTTGAGGCATACATACATACATACATACATACATGCATACATACATACATACATACATACATACATACATGCATTTAAAGAGACAGGTGAGATTGATATCCTAAAAAAATGCGCTTCCCAATATGGTCAAAATTAGTTTTCCGAATAGAACATTTTAAATCGTTTGCATGTTCATGTCACGAAAGTTTTACTGAACATATGCTATGATGCAAACGTCTAGAATACTTATTCAAATTTCAATCAAGGTCAATCGAATGATTTTGATTGTAGAAAATAACTTAATGCTTAAACTAAAAAGGTATTAAGAACACGTGTAATTCATTGAATTTGGCTTTACTGGTATTTCATAACTCTGGACCAAATTAGGATAAAACCACGGTCACCGAGAGTAAGAAGAAGGCCTGTTAACTAAAAAAATGTCTGCAGGCAATGTAGGTAAGATTTGTCAGACTGTCAGTACTATATGAGGCTCATTTGAAAAAGAGCAATAAAACATTTTTAAAAAGAAAAAGGAACACAGTTCGATTACTACTGAAACTGAACTTTATTCAATATAAAATATAAATATTATCTATGTAAAATTAAGTAATTTTAAAGCAATATACAATTTAATACTGATAAAACTGAATTATGAATTTAGGGAACAAACAATTAAAGAAACATTAAACAAATATGTTTTGGCCTTCGGAACAAGATCAGTGTAGTATCTGTTTTGATGCTACACTTTACCGTTTCTGTCTTCGGTCGGTGGAGGAGAAATCTTTCATGACTGAGATTATTTTTGTTCCTATCCGGAGTGCCCCTTATTGGGAAGCTGGATTTTCTTCACAAGATTATATGTTGAAATATTTAAATAACTATTACTTTAAATACAGAAATTATATTTAAAGGTTTGGGTTTCTGTTCTTCTATGTCCATTTTTCCCCCATGTTTTTCATCAAAATGTGTAGCGTATTAGTTGTCTCACAAGCCATCATCAGTGATTGCTCACTGGTAGTAACCTGTGGTGTTCCCTGGAGACCAAGTGACAACAAGTCTCCCCAGATTTCCAGTGTTCTTCACCTCTTGATCACTTGTGCAGATGATTGCATGTTATCGCAACAGCCGTTGTCACTGATTTTTCGTTGGCATCGGTCATTGGTGTTTCCTGGGGTTTGGGTGACAAAATGCCTCCCCAAGGTACCAGATTTGAACTACCACTTCCAGAGGAGATTTGGTCAGTACTCTCTCCCCCCTGTCTTTCAATCCTCCCTGACCCTTCACAACTAGTTGGTGTGGTGTGGCGCCAGTCGATTTCAATTTTTTTTTTTTTTATTACATTTTCACCCCAAACAAGGCAAATTGCCACTTTGGTGTAGGGGGCTACTATCAGGGGCAACAACTACTGGGGTACTATGTAGGGATTCGAGCAGCAAGGTGTCGGTTCACGTTACACTTGAACTTCTGCACGTCAGTACTGTTGGGGAAGCAGGGACCTGAAATGGAATTCCAGAGTCTAGCGGTTCTGGGGAAGAAACTATTGGCGTAAAAAGATCTTTTACATCTAGTGATCTCTACAGTGTGGGGTGGGATTTAGCAGCCTGTCGGGTTTGTCGAGGGTGCTCACGTCGTGGGGGCACAAGTGATTGCAGTTCGTCAGAGCATTCACCACTAAAATACTTGTAGAAAAGGCAGAGGGATGCAACATTTCGTCGATGGGACAGAGGCTGAAGCTTAGATGCCAGTTCAGGGCCTATCAGGTTTGCGACTCTCTTTTGAACCTTGTCAAGGAGCGAGAGACTAGTAGCAGATGCACCAGCCCAGATGTGGCAGCTACACTCCATACATGGGCGAATGGTGGCCTTATAGAGGTACAGGATACTTTCGGGTGTTAGTAGTTTTCTAGCACGGTAGAGAGAGCCCACCTTTCTTGCAGCGGCCCTGGCAATGCCTTCAATGTAATTGTTCCAACTCATGTTTCCTGTGAACGTTAGGCCAAGGAGTTTGAAAGATGGACTCTCAGATAAAGAGTCGTTGGCCATTGCTATGGGTGGTAGAGAGGGTTTCTTGTAATTATTGAATGAAACTAGTTTAGTCTTGGCAGCATTGAACGCGACCAACCACTTTTGTCCCCATTCCACTACAGATTGGAGGTCTTCCTCTAGTGTTTCTACCATTTCTTTAGAAAGGTGTTCATTCGTCTTCCTGTCGTGCCTGCCATAGAGTGTAGTGTCATCAGCATATATACCCATCTCAGAGGCAATGTTGTCGGGGAGGTCATTTATGAATATCATGAACAATAGAGGTCCAAGGATAGAACCGTAGGGCACCCCCACATTTATATCATATTGTTTAGATGTACGACCGTCGAGGACAAACTGGATTTTTCTCTTATCTAAGAAGGATTTAATTATGTTAAGTATTCTACCAGTGATACCGTATAATCTGATTTTGCTGAGGAGACCCTCATGCCATACCCTGTAAAAAGCCTTAGATATATCTAGAGCTACCGCTCTGCCCTCCCCCGCTTTGTCCAGTGAATGGTATATACGTTCAGAGATCACAGTTAGGATGTCTGCTGTGGAACAGGCTTGTCTAAATCCATATTGTTTGTCAGTCAGTAGTTTAGCATCTGTAAGATGATGGACTAGAGCATGGTTAATTATGGTCTCAAATATTTTGGCAAAAAGTGGGAGGAGGCTAATGGGGCGATAATTTGATGGGTCTGTCCTTTCGCCAGAATTCTTGAATACTGGTACAACAGAAGCAGTTTTCCAACAGCCCGGAAAGCAAGCTTCATTAAGGCATTTGTTGTAGAGTTTGGAGAGAACAGGAGCTACTTCGGCTGAGCACTTTTTTAATAGCACAGCTGGGATAAGATCGGGTCCACATGCTTTTGAGGTGTCAAGGTTTTTTATGATAGCATGCACCTGAGCAGGGGTGGTTTTCAGATCGTCTAGTGTGGCGTCTATCCGCATAGGAAAGTCAGGTAGGGGGTGGTTGGAAGGGTCTAGTGTGGAGTTTGAGGCAAACCGACTGGCAAGCATGTTAGCCTTGTCAATTGATGAGGAGACAACCTCGTGATTGTTGGTTAGTGGGGGAATTGTTGATTGCCCATTATTTACTACACTGTTGTAGATTTTCCAGAAGTCTCGAGTTCCTAGTTTTTGTGCTTCGATGCGCTTTTTAGTGGTTTTCGTAAATTCTCTCTTAGCTGTCGCTATTTCTTTCTTAACGTTATTTCTAACTTCTATATACTTCAGTCTGTTTGAACTGGACTGATGTCGGTTAAACCTACGGTATGCATGCTGCTTTTGAGCAGTGGCAGTTGCACAAGTCGACGTAAACCATTGGGGAGAGTGGGGCTTACTATAAAATTTCCGCATGGGAACATGCGCTTCGATTGCAGTGTTGAACCAGTCAGTGGTCTCGTTTGCACATTGTTCAGCAGGGAGAGAGAAAATATTTTTCCATGGAGCATCTCTAATTAGTTCCCTGAAGGCTTCCCAGTCAGCCTTATTATAATATCTCGTTGTTTTGAGCACTGGCTCTTCAGTTTTGGGTCTAGAGTTTAGGGCGATTTCAACCATTATCACTGCATGATCAGCGTTCCCAAGTGGGCTGTGGGCCTTCGTTATGCAGTCATCGGGAACTGTGGTCAAAAACAGATCTAGAAGTGATGCGTGTTGTTCTTCATGGTCAGGGAAACGGGTTGGAAACGTAACAATTTGTGATAGGGAGTGAGATATAGCGAAGCTATGGGTTGTGCTGCCCGCTGCATCTGTGTGAGTAGAGAATCCAAGCCAGTTTTTGTGGTGGACATTAAAGTCACCAAATACATGTATTTGTGCGCTAGTGTCGAGGGACAGTGCGTGTCTATGCTGTCAGATACTTTGTTTATTATGGAGCAGTCCTGAGCCGAGGGAGAGCGGTAGAGAAAATAATAGTAGCTAATATTGTGTTGCATGTTTAGTCTAAAGCACATAAAGGCTTGATCATCTGTTTCTAGGTTTGTTACTCTAGTCGAGGGAAGGGTATTACGAATGTAAACTCTAAGTCCGTGCATATGTCTGTCAGGGTCCTTAGGGCAGAGTGGGAGATATCCAGGCATGTTAAAGTGGTTAGAGGGAATGGAGGAGTGTAGGTTAGTCTCACTTAGTGCTAAGATATCCGGGGTATTTGTTAAGAGAAGTGCTTCAACATCAGCTAAGTTAGTTCTAAGCCCACGGATATTTGTGAATGAGAGCCTCAAGGGAGGAGGCAAGTTGAATTTGTTTGTCCCTAATCCTGGTTTAAGCTTATTTTTAAATTGTACTGTCGTCATATTTTTTTTAAGAGTTTCGGTAAGGGGGAGCTAAACAAGAGGGTATGCAGAGCTTCAAACATGCATCACAAGTAGACCATCAGCTGACCTTTCTCCAATTAGGATTGTGGCCTCGGGAAAGCCCACCGGGGATGAGTGCAGGGTCCCTTTCCATGCGCGTCATGGCACTACAAATAACCCGATATTATTCAACTGTTGATGGAGCAGCCGCTCTAAGCGCTACCAAAGAGTTAGAGCCCCTGTACTACCAGTCGGGAACAGCAGCCAGGAACTGCCAATCTGGTACCCTCAACCCATTAGAAGAAGGTCAACCCAATCTAATCGCTCAGGCATATCTTATACTCAAGCACTCCCAAATGTTCAGTTTTAGGGGTGGGTCATGCTGGGAATGGGGAAGAACGGCGTTCATTGCCCTAGCCAGGAAACAAGATCTACCGCTGGGTGTTTCTGTCGAATCACCGAGATAGTGTCTCTGCGCTTGACTAATAGGCAAAGAAGGAGTATGGAAGCCGGGCGATAGACAGAGCCTATCTACTCCTTAAGCAATTTAGGTTTGCAAACCGGTGAATTTGTTTGAGTCACCAGCTCTAGGAAGGTTGTCATCCAAAACTGAAGAGACCTCTCTCCCCTTTGGTTTAGTTTCAGAGTTTTCCTTCTCCTAGACGGATGATCTGGGAAGACCTACTGGGTCCGTCAGCCCTGAGAGGGTTTTCTACGCGCCTAGGTTCTAATCCAGGTATTTCTGCGACCCCGCGTGGTTAGTGTTACTGGGTTAGTTTGTGGGGGATTATATCTCTACTGATTAGTTACACTCCTCAAAGTGATTTAGGGACATTCTGTTTACTTGTTAATGGATAAAGGGGGTGGGTGAAGTTCATGCAGTGTAAGCGTCTATGATTGTAAGAGGGCTTGTTAGGGAGGAGATAATGTGATTTTAGTCTTACCCTTTTTTTAAATTTTATTTATGTTAGCTTAGGTCTAGGATAATGTTACAGTATGAGTAGGTATTAAGAATTGAGCTACGAGTCGTGCCCGAGCTATTTTAGATGATAGGAGGGTTAAGATGTAAGTGCAATATAGTATGGATAAGACAGCAAGTTTTGAGTCATGCGTAATTAGGTGAATAGGTATATGGGCAGGTTTTCAGTAGGTGTGAATAGAGTTGAAGTTGTAGTTATTTTCTAGTAATAGTCATGGGGCATTTTGCATAACAAGGAGTGTCGTTTCAATAAGGTATTAATCGTTGCAAAACTCGAGGAGACAGTTGTGTAGTGTAGATCGCTTTGTTTCTGAGTGCTTTGGCTGTTAAGTACCTGCCTCTGTGTGCATAGGCTGTTAAATCCCTTACTGGATAGGAATGAGCTGTAACGCATGCCTTAGAGGTAGAAATGTATAGATGTTTAGTGATGGCTATTAAAACATTTTGCATGTGAGGGATTAGGGGCTGGAAGTTAGCGATTCCACTACAGATGCGGGGCAATGTGGGAGTTTAGTGGCGGATAGGTTGGAAGGAGTAGATTGTTAGCATTCAAGAGAAGAGGGGTTATTTATTTACAGATAGATTTCCATTAGGATTTTTGAGTTACAGGTAAGGTTTAGTTTGAAGAGGGAACTTTTTTTTTTTTTTTTTTTTTTTTTTTGCATGCAGGTAAGACAAACGCAATCGTCTTGGAGGTAAAATGTATAAGATTTCGTAGCTAGCTATTAGGTTTTTTCCTCCCAGTTATAGGAACAGCTAGTTCGTTGGGATTTGGAATTGTAGTCATTAAGGTCAGGCGCAGAGTGTTGCATCTACTCAGAAAATTAGCCCTAGTATCACAGCTGGGATTATGTATATTGCAGTTACAAATAGTGACAGTTAAATTATGAGCCACGTGCAGTGGTTTGGTATGGTATGGGTATCATGGAGGACACTTTAATTTCAATTACACCAGTTTATTATTATTATTATTATTATTATTATTATTATGATAATAATAATAATAATAATAATAATAATAATAATAATAATAATAATAATAATAATAATAAGGGTGCTTGTGCAGTGTACACACGTGTATTCTAAATATTATTTTCAAGTTAAATTAAATTTTAGGTTCGTATTACTGTACACATAGATTCGAAAAAGTTGTCAAAAAACAAATATATCACAAATAAGTGTAATCAAAGGCAAGATAAGTTACTCTTCTACCTATCTGGGGAGGTTTTTAGTGATTTTACTCACTTTAAAACGTGTAATCGCTTCGAAAATCATACAATGTTTATCGATATATTTTAAAAAGAAAAATGTCGGCATGTTTGTAACTTATCTTGCCTTTGATAATATTTATTTGATTATATATTTCTTTTTTAAAACTTTTTTCGAATCTATGTGGACAGTAAAACAAACTCGTCGTGTAAATTATTTACAGTTAAAATGTTATAAAAAACAAAAAAATTGAAGTTTTAAATATATTTCAAAGAAATGAATTACGCCCCGTGCTAAAATATTGATAATTCACCAATCGTAAAATTAAAAAAAAACAAAAAAACACTGCCGTGAAAAAGGCTTACTTTAAAATATTTGAAAATACTCAGTGAAAAGTGTAATTTTTTATTAAAAGAACGGACCGAAAAATATTATATAAAAATTGGGGTTTGCATTACTGTACACAGATTCGAAAAAGTTGTCAAAAAACAAATATATAACAAATAAATGTTATCAAAGGCAAGATAAGTTACTTTTCTACCTAACTGGATATGTTTTCGGTGTTTTTATTTAATGTAACATGTTTATTCAGCTCGAAAAACATACCGGTGTTTTGGAAAATTCAAAATGGCGCCCGATTGTCTCTTTAACACGGTAAGTTTGGGAAAAGGTGCTATAAATATAAAACTAGACAAAATACTGTTAGAAACTCGCTCAATATATATTACCGTGACACAGGTTGACATATATCCGGTGTTTTCTAATAGTATTTTGTCTAGTTTATTACTTATAACACGTTTTCCCAAACTTAGCGTGTTAAAGACAGAGTCTGGCGCCATTTTGAATTTTCCAATACATCGGTAAACAATGTATGTTTTTCGAGCTGAATAAACATGTTACATTGAATAAAAAGACGAAAAATATATCCAGTTTGATAGAAAAGTAACTTATCTTGCTTTTGATAACATTTATTTGTTATATATTTGTTTTTGACAACTTTTTCAAATCTATGTGTACAGTAATACAAACGGAAAAATTGTTTGTTTTGCAGTAAAAAAAAAATAAAATAAATAAAATGAAATATTCGACTTTCTCCAATAAAAATAAAAGTTCAAACGAGAATTCACTTACGATATTTTGATTAAAATTATCCCAAATGTGCAATTATAATAATTATTTTCCGAATGGAGAATTGTTCTTTTTCTTTAAATACATGGACAATCGGTAACACATATTGGTAGCCATATTTTTATGCCTGTTAGCATGACCACGTGGTTGAATACAGGAAGTTGTCTATACCTACAACCTAATTAGGAAGTGACGTTACGCTGTCAAATGCATCGGCCTTCTTTCTCGGTAGCCACGATAAAACACATTTGAATTTTCTGATACGGGGTTAGTGTCAATATTATGAATAAAAAATCAAATTCAACATTAGAATTCACACCATCTTAGAGTGATAAGTCCAGAAGTAATGCTTTTGGTGACCCTTCCTAGGATCTGGCAACAGTATTACATCTTGGAATACATCTCAATCTCGCATGGGCAGGAGTTATGCATGTTATGCGTTCGACATACATGAGTTATTAGAATAGAAACTCAATTCATGGAAATTTCAAGAAACGGAAAGCTTGTTGCAGTTCTGATAGAGAAACCACTGTTGTAAATGTCTTATATAGAAGAATCAGGTATTGGAACTCAGTCGAGCCCGTTCCATTACATAATCAGCATTTGTAATGCTTCAAACAAATGAAAAATTGGGAATATTTATTCATGTCTAATATTATTTTGTTAACCTTTATTCTCGGGTACATTTCGGAACTTGATAAGCTGTGACTCACTTGAAGAGAAATTACAATTCCCCTAAAAAGGAGGTATTCAAATTTTCACGGAGTGCTTCTTCTACCCTTGTCTAAAACTAAATCAGGGTTTTCCAATGTGGGATAACGGAGCCCTTGAGCTAAATGAATGAGACTGAAGGGTTCGGGAAGCCCTTTCCTAAAAAGGACCAAATGCTGTATATGAAAAAATTAAATGGATGCAGACATTTAATTTTAGGTCTTTTTACTGGAAAGAGATATGATGTATAACTACAGATGTAAAGAGTTTCAGGATGGTTCATGAAAAATAAAATAAAAAATAAATTAACAAAAAATGAAAAAATGCTTCATTCATCAAAAACAAAAAAAAAATGGTTTTGAATACGAAAATACAATAATATCACGAACAGCAACAACTGATGAAGAATTATACGTTAAATTTGAAATTAATGGTTTTCATATTTATCTTAGGTATGGTAGTGCTCCATGCAAAACCTTCGCCCTGCACTGGGGCTCCATAGTTTCCTAAAGTATGGGAAACTCTGCCATAGATTACGAATTCGCACTTTTCATTCATTCAAACATTTATAAAAAATCGCCTTTAAGAGTTGAACAAAATAAATAATACAGGATGTTAGATATTAGAATTTTTAAGCTGTTCGAATAAAATTTAGTTATATTCACTTTAATTTTTTTTTTCACACAGTGATCACCACTTATCAAGGCCCGGGAGCCACTCAGGGATAAGGGTTATTGCAAGTACATTACGTTAGTGTGGAGATTTGATGAAGTGTTTACTTAAGGGGGCAGTTCATTAGGAATTAGCTAACGTTGGACATCCAAGTTGTAGTCCGGTGGGAAGCAGGCAGACGAAACAGAGTTCCACAGGCGTGCATTTCTAAGAAAGAAGCTTTGTTCATGGAATCCACGTTTTGATTTAGGCACAGATATAGAGTGGGGGAAATTTTTCACAGTGGATTCAGCTAGACGGGTGTTTTTCGTGAAAGATTGGCGAGGGGGGGCCAGAGATTGGAGTTCAGACGAGCACCTGCCATGGAAATAACGATAAAACAAGGATAGGCTCGCAACGTCTCTTCTGTGAGAGAGAGGTTGCAGGGTAGAGAAAAGGGCATCCCCCACTAAGCCACAAAGTCTATTTTGTACTCTTTCAAGGCAGGATAGGCTGTTTTTAGTAGCTCCTGCCCAGATATGGCAACAGTATTCCATCCTTGGACGTACTTGGCTTTTATATAGATAGAGAATTGCATCAGTAGTGAGATATCTTCTGGAGCAGTAGAAGGATCCTACCATCTTTCCAACGACCTTGGCAACAGACTTGATGTACGTGTTCCATTTCAGATCAGGAGTAAAGGTCAAACCTAGAAGCTTGTAAAAACACGGGGCCTCACCCAGACGAGAGCCATCCATCACAATTGATGCCAGATGGGGATCAGAGCGTTGATGATGTAAGGATAGGAGTTTGGTTTTGGATGCATTAAAGGTAACCAGCCACGTCTTCCCCCACTGAACCACGCGCTCGAGATCAAAGGAGAGAGAATCAGAGAGAACCTTGATCATTTACAGCCTTTGATGTGTAGCCGTAGATGGTCGGGTCATCAGCAAAGATGTCAACGAATGATTTTAGTATGTGTTTAGGGAGGTCTTTGATGTAGATCAGGAAGAGAGTTGGGCTCAGGATCGATCCCTGAGGGACTCCAGCATTTATATTGCAGGCCTCCGATTTTTGTCCAGTAAAATAAGAGATAAACTAAATAGTCCTTACCATAATATTGAAAAATTCAATAATTTTCAATAAACATAGGGTATCGAATCATGATGGGATGACGGGTGTCATATTTTCTTTTTATTTCTCAAGCATACCTCCTTTTCAAAAAACACATGATTCAATTCACGGTGTTTTCGCTTGAAAGCCCGAAAAATTATGGAATACATTCTATACCAGTTTTTCATAATGTAATCATTAATTAATAATTATTTATCGCAAATAATTATTGACGTAACGTATATTTAATTTTGACTTCGATAAGAAAAACAAAAACTGGTCAATGCAAAACACACGTCCACATACAATAAAAATGGGGCCCAGGTACTACATTATGTTTAGTTTATACGCTAGTATACATCCCAGCATACTTATAATTCCTAAGTACCTTGAAATGCATATGTATTGAGGTGGCATCCCTACAGATTCTGATCATGGACTATTCCTGACATGACTTCCGGTAACCAGTTTCTGCTATCGAGAAGCCTGGATCTGAGACTCAGAGGGAGTGAGTCATAACCTTACTTTGTTTCTTTTCCGTTGATGGAGTACCATTTGAATGTTTACAAGCCTTCTCGTTCTTCTTTCTACATTTAGGCCACAAAAATATCCATACATAAATAAATATAGTTTATTTGTGTATTATTAGTTATTTATTTATCGTATGTGTATCTATTTAGCTTTGTGAAATGTACTAACTCATATCTATATAAAAATATTTATACACATATGCACTTTATATATATATATGTATATATATATATAAAGTGCATATGTGTATAAATATTTTTATATATACATATATATACATATATATATGTATATATATATATATATAATTATTTACTATAATAATTAAACACTTACATATACTAGTGTTACATCCTTTCATCCTTTCGAGAATCCTCAGTGCATGGTAAAACAATTAACACCAGTCGATATATATATATATATATATATATATATATATATATATATATATATATTATGTGAGTAAATGAAGTTGTTATATTATATTATATATATAATATAACTACTTCATTTACTCATATAAAATGAATATACGAAAGCATAAATTAATGTGTATTTACTTCAACAGTGCTCAATACGTAGGTAGAGCTAGTTAGTAAGTTATAAAATATATATGGCGATTAAGCTACACGGAATATTCCGCCTTTCGCCCACTCTAATATTCTTCAGGCTTATGCGAGAATGTTGTGGTTGTCTCGCGTTATTATATACGCACTTTCTATTTAGTTTTTAGTTAGCTAATCAGCTTTCTAGTAGCCACCGCGCCCTTCGTAATCATCCAATGAGCAGGCACTTTCAAGACAAAGGCCCATTTGAATTCCGGTTGACCTGTTCGTTTGTGTGTACTATTTAGCGTAGATGTGTAGTGTCTTGACCTGTTTTAAATCTAGGTTAATCTTTTTATATGTTAGTTTATGTATATATATATATATATATATATATATATATATATATATATATATATACATACATACATATCTATGTGTGATAGTTTATGTATATGCATGTTTATTTTTTATTTGTTTATTTTCTATTGTTTTTGTTAGTTTTAAAATTATTTTGTATCTCTATCCTAGAGTAAATTTTATCTTATGAGCACAGTTGTTCGCTATTTCGATCCTACAGTTTAATAGATGTTGGCTTCTTTAAAATATAGGATAGCAAATTTTTCATGAAGGCATAATCTACATGGATCCTCTAGGTCTCTACATGTGTTTGCTTGTCTTACTATTTTCCATTCGACTACCGGCGAACATCCGCTTTCCTTGAGTTTCCAGTATTTGTTTGTTTGCTAGCGTTGTTTTCATACGGTGCTTTTGTTATTATTGAATATATATACATTCTGTTGCAATTTAAAAAAAATCATTGAAAATTTTATATCTATATCATTAATTGCTAGATGAAAGATAATGAATTTAAATTGCAACAAAATGTACATTACATGAAATAAATCCAATGTAATTTTTTGATTCAATTTAAATGAAATTTTTATACCTTACTTTGTAAAATTTATAAAAGTGCACTTTGAAGATAAATAAATTTCAAATTTAATCTTGTACCTTTATTTTTAAAGCCTATAGTAAAAACATTTTGTTTAACAATTTTCATGCCTTGGATGAAAGGCTTTTCTAACTTGTATCTTATCTTTTTAAGATTATATTTTAAAACTCTTCTTCTCTCTATTTCACTTTGTATTTCTCCTCACACCACAACTCATTTTTTCAACCCACTCTGTGTATTATTACAGGTCTGAATATTCTCTGTTTCAGTTTGTATTTCTCCTCACACTGCAAATCATTTTTTGCAACCCTCTCTGTGTAATACAGGTCTGAATAATGAGAAAATCTTAATTTTTTTGCCAAAAATTTAAATAACTTTTTTAGATTAAATTTTTTAAACATCTTTTAGAATAGAAAATCTTTAAAATATAGGTTTCGTTAACAAATATTTAGTACATAACGAGAAAAATAGAGAAAAAAAAACTTCAAAAGGACTGTATAACTGGTTACGGTCAATAGTAGTCCTCGCCAGCGAAAGTCTTTGTTATTGTATATCTATTATTATTATTATTATTATTATTATTATTATTATTATTATTATTTAAAACATTATGTGTCCGGCTCTTTCTCGTGAGGACTTATATATATATATATATATATATATATATATATATAATACTATCTTTTGTATTTATATAAGGAAAAAGTAATTACGTACTAAAAATAAATATTTAACACTTAATCTTATATATAGAGTAACAAAGCCAGCATGTCGTCTATAAGGGTTACTGCCACCGCTAAGGGTTTTGTAATCGCATTTAGCTTTCGGACATCCACACAGAATCTGTGGCCTCCGCCTTTCTTATCCACGATCACCTCGGGTAAACTCCACCGAGAGATGAAGAGTGTAATGATTCCAGCTTCTAACATATCTGACACCGCTTCCTGAACAATTTTTCTTTTATGGATTCGGGTTCGGTAAGTTTTTAACGAGGATGGTCTCCCGTATCAATTTTCATCGTTATCGTATTGGTACACCCCAACTCCCGATCGCTAGAGGCGATAATTTCTCGATTGTGTCCTAGCAATTTTATCACTTTCCGTCACTCCCTCCAGTTTTACTTCCGTCGATTCTCCCATTTCCTTCAGCACTCCTTCGGCCCGGTCTTCTATTCTTTAAACCCTCTCAACAGGGCGGACTTGACCCACATAAGTTCCAGTTTTGACCATGGCGTCACTGACCACCACTTCCCGGTCTCCCTTCTCATCTTCCGATAGGGAATGACCTGGTAACCATTAGGGTTTCTATCTCCCTGTCCCTGAATCCTTTCTGTAGTAGACACTACCGCTCGAGGTGGAATTTGTGCCTTCGGTCATCACAGGAAGGTTCTCCGGTTGGCTTCTGCCATTTAAGGAAATGTTATTCCCCTTTAGTCATAGTGTTGGCGGAGCGAAGCTGACCGTAGCTCCCATTTCTTCGAGCCAGTCATACACCAGTATCAACTTTTCACACAAATCTGGCACCTCGTAAACCTGTAGTCACTCCCTCCAATTCATAGGGAAGCCTAGCCAGTTCCTCCAATGTTAGTCGGGCCCGATCTGCCTGGGTCAACTCCAGATCGACCGGGCGAAATCTGCTTTGGCCGGCCATCTTTTGATACATTCTGTACTGAATCAGATATATCAACGCTTCAGTGGCTACTAGGGCTTGCCAAAGGACCCCTTGTCACGTAAGAGTCGACTCTCGGTCGTCAGAGACTAAATGTAATTTCTTCGTGTGGCAGAACCCCGTTGATCGATTTTGTTGATATGCCGTCTCCTCGCCGGTGTAAGGAAAGCAAATACATGCACACAACATAAAACCACTCAGTGTATTAGTCTAATTGATTAATTTCCAGAAAAATGATACACAAATATATAATTATCTATAACTGTCTTACAGTTACATGTTCAATCATCAGACTCCACTGAGTCTATAGGTAGAATTCACTTCTATCTTCGATATAGTGGTGAGGTTGATGTGGGAAGAGAGGGATGCGTGTGGCGATTCTCTACAAGTTGTTCTGACTGACTTAACATACTCGCTGTCGTTTTCGACTGTGCGTTCCGTTGATTTACTCAGGGGAGGGGTGAAACTAGGGTTGTTCCCTGGACCAATCGTACCCAACAACGTTACCCCAGGGGAGGTTCACCCCGCGACTGAACCTGTGGATCTGCAAACGTTCTCATGACCCCATGAGGTCATCTCCGTGAACCCCTGGGTCGACGCACTGGACCTGAATTATAAATATCCTCAGTCCAGAACCCTGACTCATTACCGGTTTTAGAGTACAAGTTTTAAAAAATGACATTGTTATCGATTTTCATAAAAATGAAAATCACAAACCTAATCTTTTCCCTCAGCAGGGGTTTTTGCTCTAGCCCGGGCACACCGATGATAAAGAATAAAAAAAATCATATCTGCCTGGATTTTTTCAGTACTTCGGGAGTCTCAGCCTCTCCCAGTGGAGAGCTTAACCGTTCTCTGGGACGGTCATGTCACACAGCCAAACGAGACAAAACTGAATGTCCACGGGGATGCCTAGGCTATTTTTTTAGGCCAGAGTGCCCCTCCTTTAGGGGAACTTGCCTGTTCTCCACATTCTGACTTTGTATCACACTTTGGTGCGGTGAACACCAAACAAATATCTACCCCCATTATAAGTAAGGATTGTCTCCTTGCGGTTTCGACGGCTTGGAGACCGGTTAGAAAGTACTCGTCAAGGATCCGTTCTTGACACTCAGCCCGACGGTTGTATTGTATCTGGTCCGTTATGAGTTATCTCTCGATCACACTGAACCATGAAATCCTAATAAATCTTAACCTCTTTCATTTTCCACTACCGTTTCTGGGTAATGTTGTAAGCACTTGGATTCCAAACTTCTCGCACAAACTCTAATACAGATTTGCACATACTTTATCATGGCGTAATTTGAGCTGTTTTTGAGCTAGTGTAGAACACGCACTAACAATATATGACACTGTTTTAGGAGTCACACCACAGAACCTGCACTTATCAAAACAGTTCCTCCCTGTAAATGTTTCTATTGACTGAATTTGTATTTAGTACCTGCTACTAAACAGCAAATATAAAATGTTATGTCTCTCTTTCCAAGTCACCTTTCGACAGAAAATTCCACGTTTCCTGGCATTTTATTTCCTTAGTATCTCTTAAAAGAAAATATGACACCCGCCTTGCCATCATGATTCGATACATTATGTTGATAAATAAGTCTTTGCAACTGACTACAACAATATCAAAGTGTAGCATCTGTTCTTCCGATGCGGCATTTCCATTTCTCGTTCTCTTTCAGTGGAGGATAAATCCTTCATGACTGAGACAATTTTTATTTTTGTACCTTTTCTCCACGTTAAAAAAATCGACCCTGGTGTCTAACTCTTCCCGTGGGGAGGCATTGTAAATAGGTACAATATGGTTGTGTTCAAGTCCAACATAAACAAATTCTTGATAAGCCATCCCTAAAGTAATCCAATTTACCAAATTTCCACTACTAATGATTACTACGATATGTTCGTCTAGACCATTGTACAATCATTAACCCTTATCCTTGAGTGGCCTCCTGGCCTGGATAAGTGACTCCTTTGTAAGAAGAAAGTCGTTTACCCCTTCAACATCAACCACTTGATGACACAAGTATTTCATCCCATATCTCGCTTCATCCTAAATACTTTGCTTTGCCAGTTGGAGCATCTCATCTTTAGTTTTAAATATTTTGAATGAGCATGAAAAGTAAACTGACGCTTCCCAACAGCATTGATACTTCCGTAACTAACCCTGACCCTAACCCTAATACAAGCTCGACTGCCGGTGCCCCCTTTCAGCTGCGAGGTGGAAGCTGTAGATGATGGAGATGAGAGAAACCCGAAAAGTTGTTTGACGATGCGCGGTCTTTTAGAAAAAGAAGGAAAAAAATTCCTTATTTGGGGGGGGGGAGGATTCGTTCCAACTCTAAGATACATGACATTTTGTTTGGATGCTTGGATGGTTGAAGGACAGCAAGTTGACTTGCCGAGCTTGTTAAGGAATAGTTGTAGTAAAAAAAAAAAAAAAAAAAGAGAGAGAGAGAGAAATACGCGTACATTGAAGAAGTAAAATAAAACAAACTGAAATATTGCTACTTGTGGAAAACAACGTCACTTTCTTACTAATTAGATCGTTTAAAAACATGTTTTTGTTCATCGGCAAATTCTCAGTGTCAGCGCTACAATTCCTACTCGATATATTTATATTTAAGCTTAGTAAACATACGTGTTATTTTTTTTTCAACGGTAAAGGATATAAATAGTTACCCATTTTTCACATGAGTAGGTGTAGTTTGCTTAAATCAATGTTTGTAATATGCATATAGTAGTGTTGGGACGATTAATTGAAATTGGCAAGCGGAAAAATCAAAAACTTTTAACGGTATCGGAATTGGTATCGAACTCGGAAAAAAAATTGATGTCAAAAACGATTCTTTTCATTCTTTCATTTTTGTCTTTGTTTAAAACTTAAGTTTCCGTTGCTGCTATTAAGGATAAAATCATAAGTATTTGCAGATTTTAAATCTATCAGTAAAACTACAATCTATAGCTGTGCCATTCCTACAAAAGGTGTATTTTTTTCGTTTGCGAAAATATCTACACACATTACATGTTTTTACGGTAATGAATGTCCCTTTCTCACATAAAATCAAAAGAATAACCCTAATAGTTTATTATTTAGAGGTTTTTAAAAATCAAAGTCAAAATCAGTAATTCTGTCGGAATCGGGAAAAATATTGGAATCATTTAATTACTAATGCGTAGAAACATATTAAAAAGCTATCACCGCACAAGAAATGGAAACAAATCAGTTTTGAGAAGGAAGACCAAACAAGTGATTTTATATGCATTTATTTTTCTCAGTTATAAATCTTTCTTATTTAGTCAAAACTTCAACACAATGTTTTAATATATATGAACGTGCTCCATAATATAGGTTCATGAAAAACATCTTTATCAAGTATTTAGCTGGCTGCCGGCGTTTCTCGCTCGTACAATATGCTTAAATATGATATTTTAATTCATGCAGATATAATCGATGCTCTATTGATTATGATATATTATGAGGACTAATCCGCAAAAGAAAACATATATATATATATATATATATATATATATATATATATATATATATATATATATATATATATATATATGTATATATATATATATATATATATATATATATAAAATAGAATAAAAAATAATAATGATAATGTTATTCATAAAATTCCGTCTGTATTTGTTTACAATATCACGTCAACTGATATTTGGGCTTGACGATCTTAAAAATAATCTTTCCTCTCTTATAGATAAAAAGGAAAAAATAATTTACAGAAGAATATTTTACGTTACACCGAAAATTTTGTCCTTAGCCGGTGTAACGTAAAATATTTCCTTGTATTTTTTATCTATAAGAAAAGAAAAAACACCTTTTCGATTTTTGATACTTATGAAGAATGTCTGTACAAAACATATGTAAGATCACTGCCAGACATATAATTAAGCTTTGTGTGAAATTTGCAAAACACAAACTCAGCCGTTTCGGAACCTATGAAGAAGGAACACACACACACACACACACACAAAGTGACTGTTATATAATAGTAGATAGATAGGTGTCTTAAATCTCTTTAAATACGTAAGGATCGAGAATGCTTTAGTATTGCTATATTATAGAAATATTAATGTCCTACACAGCAATTGGAATAAAACTAAACGTTTCCTTCAATTTATCTAAGTATTTATGTTTTGTAAGGGGTGGGATGGCTGTACTATACAATTACACACACACACACACACACACACACACACACACACATATATATATATATATATATATATATAAATTTTGTTTATGCAAATAATATTGGCTATTTAAAAAATACAAAATTACTTGTTTTGTTTTTCTTCTCAACGCCGTCATATTTCCATTTTTACGTCGTTATAGCATCTTGTATATACTTGCACATACTTGGGAAAGGTGCTAGTCTAGCCGCACTGATGAGTTGTGATACAACGAAGCAGTACTCCATGTGAATGACTATATATTAACGCCCCATCTTTGGGTTGAGCACTGGCGTAAACCACCATATCTCACCGACTGCTAATTTTTTGGCCATTAAGCGAGGCTCGCTCCCAGTTTGTTTGTTTGTTTGTAAACAATCTAGCAGCGCGAGCACTGTAAAAGCGATGGACGAATGTTTCGTTAATGGGGATTTTATGAGACCGTTTACAAGCACTGGTCCATGGTCCATTGGTTAGAGCTGTCGACTATCAACGCGATTGTTGTAGGTTAATCCACGGTTTGGGAAAGGTCCTAGTCTAGCCACACTGATATGTTGTAACACAAGGAAACAGTACTGTATGTTGATGACTGCATATAATTTTCTATATATCAATTTATATATGTTTAACATTTCTTTAATAAATCATGTTTTACAAAATGTATACTCACGTCAGCACGGGTAAAATTACTTCCCTAAATAAAAATATATAATCGAATTTCCAATAGACTAGGGGTATTTTATCTCATCCCTACAGCCTCTATCTCACAGAAAAGATTATCGTGTTTTCTTGGAAGATTTCACACTGATCTCTAGACCCGGGTCTGTCAATTTAAACCTTCACATTTAGAAGTCTCCTTGTTAAATCTCAGCAAAAAGACGTTGGCATATTTCTCGTTTTACCAAAAACAAACTAAACTTTCATGAATAAAGTCCATTTCCTAGAGAACCCTACCTGCGGAACAAGTACCATGAGTCAACTTCTCAACCGACCACAGCATGGTCGTCTTCAAGTCTAATGTAAAGAAATACTTGTCGAAACGCCGCCTTAAAAAATCTTCGCCCTTGTATAATTCGCTGCTGTTTTTCTGCCCAACTTTAACCAACTTAAACCTTAAATTTATCCACGAATTAAAATCAAGTAATGGATTTGAACCGAATTATAACAAGTATTCTAGAAATAATGTTTAGTATCGATATACATTGCTTTTAATAAACTTTCCAATCTTACATAACCTACCAGAATGGAGATTGGGTGTTTGTCTATCATTACGCAGTGAAATGTACCCTTTCTATTTTCAAAGGTAACTAAAAATACCTGTCCCAGGACGGGTGAAATTAAGAGGACATACAAAGTAAGAGAGCTATAAACTCGTGCAATACCTTTCTATCCTGAGGAATTAATTTCACCCGTCCTGGGACAGGTATTTTTTTAGTTATCTTTCAAAATAGAAGGCGTACCTTTCATTGCATAATGACAGACAAACACCTAATCTCGATCATGGTAGGGTATGTAAGAATTGGAAAGTTTATTTTGTCAATATTAAGTTTGAGTAGAAATTCTGAAATCTGGTGACAGGCGCAGAGTAAAATTGAAACCATTTTTTTTTTCACTATTTATAATTTAAAATGGCATGTGTATAGTATTTGGAATCTTGTGTTTTCTTAAAACCTTCGAAACCCAGAAATATGACGAATTGTTCGTAAATGAGGGTGGGCAAGTTTTGGTAACACCGGTCTAATTAGTCGCATTCTCTCTTGACATGATATGTTTTGATTTATTTATTTTCTTTTTTTGGTTGACTATTTCCTGTCATAACAAGATGGCAATGTTATCTGGACTAATTCATCAACTGCAACGCGTTTCACCATTTTGTGGTTGAATCCGTTTCTTCTCTGAACAGGGATGTCAGGAATGGCGGTGGAGGTTAGAAGGACAAAGAACATTTTTTAAATGTCCCTCTTTGAACAGACTTATATATATATATATATATATATATATATATATATATATATATATATGTGTGTGTGTGTGTGTGTGTGTGTGTGTGTGTGTGTGTGTGTTATTTGTTTTAGCGATACGTTTTGAATAAATTCAATACTTTACGAAAGTGCATTTTTACCTAAATACGAGTTGGGAATAATCTTTCCTTTAAAAAATTTGGTACCCATACATAGCGAGCGGTATATATATTGTTTTTTTAAATATATATCAATATATTTTTAATATATATATATATAGATAGATAGATAGATAGATAGAGAGAGAGAGAGAGAGAGAGAGAGAGAGAGAGAGAGAGAGATCCACATGCAGTAATGGTTCGCTGTATTACAGCTCATCAGTGCGGCTAGACAGGCAACTACCTCAAGCCAGGATCAAAACAGTCAAGGCTTCTAACCATTACGCTAATCGGCTGCTGCTGTGCGGGTATTGCATTGACGATGTTTGGACTCCTAAACATAATATCATGTGAAAAAGTAAATGTCCACCCATTAACCCCCTCCAAAAAAGCTATATCTTTAAAATTGTGTATATTTTGGATTTACATTAGTTTATACATGATCCGGCAAACATGCTTCGAAATCTAGTGGACGATAACCATTTCCCTTTAATCCTTCTTATTCTGTAAGAAGCGACATAGCGTGTCGATATATGCTCTATCACTATTTTATTGACAGATGCTTAATTGGGCTTCTATTATGACAATCTCGAACAATACTAGATTAACCGTCGATCAGATGTCGCCATTACACAGTCTAGACGCGTCACTAGAATTTGAATTGTATTGAACCCCAGACTGATAATAGACAAATCATGTCAATTTCGTTTTGTGTCTAGGCGTGCTTAGGCGTGCATAGGCGTGAAATGCACATGTGCAAACAGCGCTTGTTAAAAGCGAATCAGTTTAAGGTTCTGAGCGATGAACAAGTTCTTTTCTCCAAGACGACCGTTTGTACATAAAAAAGCGTTACGCGGAAACAGAATGCCGCCCTATGAAAATCACCGCAAAAAGGTCTTTTTAGTGAGATAAGGAAACACGATTTACTTGTATTTGCCCGGAGAATGCACCAGTTATTTTTCATAGTTTTTTATAGCCTGGCAATTGTGTACTCTCTCTACTAGAAGGCTACTCACACCTGAGAGTATGTAGTATTTCTACAAAGCCACTACTCACCCATGCCTCAAGTATTATTGTCACACTTCAGCTGGTGCATCTGCTACTAGTCTTTCACTCCTGCCTCGCACTATGACCCTCTATTCCATCTCCGAAATATGGCATCTCTGTGTTTTAATGAAAAGTGCTCCATCTTAAAGCACTAGTAACCTTTTGAGGAAAATACCCGCGACAAACACAACACGCAGCAAAATCTCATACTTACACTGTAGAGAACCATCGAACTGCTAAACTTTGGAATTCCCTCCCAGGTTCCTGCTTCCTGAACTGTACTGACATGCAGGAATTCAAGTGTAATGTGAACAGACATCTAGCTGTCTAACTAATATGGTAGCCCTGAAAATCTGGCCCCAAATAGTAGCCCCTTCCGATTTAGTGACATTATGCCTTGTTTGAGGTTAAAAAAAAGGGTAAATTGAATTTTACAATTAAGAAAATGTTTGACGAAAAATACGTGTCCGGTGAAGTAGTTTCGCGTAGAAACATTTGCATTATTTATCCAACAATATCTCGATTGATATAAGGAATCATAAGGTTACTACGAAAGTATGTACCAACTAAATGTATTTAAGATTTAGTAGAGAACAGTGGTGGTAGATCTGAAGGGAGAGTGAAAATTTTCCCTAATTGCTTTATGAATGTGTAAATTGCAGAATAGTTTTTAGGATTAAATACTTCATAGTAAAACGATAACATTGTCGCCGTAGAAAAGACGACATGATTCCATTTCCGTTTGATGAAATCCGTTTTGTTGCAGATAATATACTAATTGGCCAGTGGTGTACAAATCAATAGGGCGTCATGGCTGGAAATTACAATGTTCAACGGGTGAAAGAAATCGGAGATGCGCGACTGTACAAATCATTCTCTTTAGTGAGCTAAATTATGACAGCAGAACCATTGCCAGCGCCCTCAAAATGTAAATTCTGGCGGTTTAACGTTTAAGAACACAGCTCGATCACGGTTATGGTATTTGGTGTGGTTTCAAGTGTATGCCGCATCATGCCACCTCACATCTTCGAAGTCGGCTTGAAAGTCAACACCAAAGTGTACCTGGATGTGTTGAATAGTGTGCTCATCTCCTGGTGCAATGAGGTGGCCGCTGGCAAACTCTGGGGCTGGCAGCAGAACTCGGCGTCGGACCACAAGTCCAAAGAGACTCAGATTTAGCTTCAGATAGAGTGCTACGACTTTGTACCCTTCTCTTACTGGCCTCCTCATCCCCCGACCTGAACTTGCTGGACTACTTCGCTTGGTCATGCGCAGAGAACATCACCAACAAAACTTTCCACGGCACCAAAGCCATCCTGATCGCCACCATCCTCTGAATATTCGCCGAGGTCCTGCCGACGCTTGTGGAAAGTATGCTCCCAGTTCTGAACCCGTATCGAGGTGGTGATTGAAGCTGAAGGCCGCTCTACTACATAATCAAGTTATCTGAATTGATTTTTTTCAATAAAAGATTTAAAATAAAGCTGTAGTTTTGTTATCTTTAGGGCGACAACTTCATCGTTCCATCCTGTACAATTAAAGAAAGAAAATGAACGTTAAACTTCGGACCAACTTTTATTGAGTGAACGGGCACTTGTATACATGACTTTTGTTATCGGCGTAGCTCTTATTGTTGCAGGGTGTTGAAAGATTTAACCACCGCAACCACTCGTGGTGTAATGGATAAAATCACTACTAAGTGACAGACCCCTTAATTCTAAATACAGTCAGTATTACGAATAACTTAAGTCTTTTAGACGCGTGATTAAACGACAGCGGACAAAATGCAGATTAAGTAAAGAGTTCCGTTCAGAATTCGTTACAGATTCCCGAGTGTGACATATAGATTAGCGAATTCGACAAAACGCACGTGAAGAAGGTCAAAGGGTAATCGACCGAAACATATTGATGTGATCAGTAGTTTAATCCAAATAATACAAATTGTCAACCCTTTTCTAAAAAAAAAAAAAAAAAAAAAGATTGAAATGTAACAGAGCACGTATGAGCGCGTGGGAAAATATCAGCAGCAGCCGGGGGACGGATGGCAAGCGATTGTATTAGCAGCATGAGCAGCGTTTGAACGCGTATGCAAATTAGGAAGTATGCGCGAACTGGAGCGAAAAGAAAAAGAAAAAAGTACACCGCGATGGGTGGAGAGAAACAAAGTCGGCGTCGAAGTAGATAGACGTGAAAATGAAGGGAGTTGAAAGAGTGTGATCGAAAAAGATTAAATCTGCGGCCGACTTGTAGTCGAGCAGAAACGAGAGACGGGAACATAACGGTAATAATTTTTTATGTTAAAAAAAAAGACGCCGACCCGGATTTTTATTTTTATTTCTAGTTTTATTTTTATGAATTACTAAAGTGTAACGCCACGTAACGTTACAATATAAGATTTATGTTTTGGGGCTTTTTGCTGGGAAGACAATCAAGTTTCAATAACGGGAAGACTAACCACTTCATATGTAAAGTATAAGAGAGAGTTGTAACTGTGGTTAAGTGATTAATGACCCGGACTGTGTGTGTCACTTTGAATTAAATGCATTTTACAGAAACACTGTCACTCTTAACCTTGTGTCTAACCTCCTGCAAAGGAATGGAAATAAAATCAGGTATCGTAGAGAGAGAGAGAGAGAGATAGAGAGAGAGAGAAAAGGGAAAATAAATAGATATATCACATCCAATAGAACCTCAGCATACGGAATTAAAAATTATTAACAAAATACATTACAATATATAATACACATGCATATAATCAAATAACATTATAAATAACACCGTAATTAGAGGTGGAAAAAACAATGTATTCCCTCCCTCCGGACTACAACTTGGATGTCTTCAAGTCCAATGTTAACAAATACCTAATGAACCACCCCCTTAAGTAAACACTTCAGCAAATCTCCTCACTAACTTAATGTACTTGCAATAACCCTTATCCCTGAGTGACTTCCGGGCCTTGATAAATGGTGATCACTGTGTAAAAAAAAAAAAAAAAAAAAAAAAAATCCGCATCGCAACCTGAAAAAAAATGTACTCTAGGGCCACCGTATCCCGGGGCCTTACTGTACTGCATATGAGCGCGTGGGAAAATATCAGTATAAAATATTGCGAAGAGATTAGCAGCAGCAGCAGCCTAAAAAACGCATTTGCAAATTAGGAAGTGTGCCCGAGAAGAAAAAGGAAACAAAGGAGAAAAATTCACCACGTGGTCGGAGAAGAAAAGTGCGCTTCGTAAAATGGACGTTTAAAGTTAAGGACAATAATCGGCCGGCTGTGGCCGGAATGCGGTCAGAGGAAGGAGAAAGGAGCGTGCCAGATGGACATGTGGCAGCGAGAGACTTTTTAAGTCGTGTCGAGACGGGAGAGTCAGGATAATAAATGCTTTTGTTTAAAAGGAAAAGATGCCAAGTCGGACTTATTTTTGTTTGTTGGTTCCTTTTTGACGGTGTCGGACGGCATGGGGGTCTGAGAGAAGTTTGAACTGTAGCGAACACGGCAACTTTACAGATAGATACGCTTGCAGAGACATGTATAAATTAAATGGTACGAAATCGTCAGAAAATAAGTAATACTAACAGAGGAAAAGAGTTTCATTCTTACAAAACATTGTTTTTATTTCTTTTTCTACCCTTTTTTTGCCGTTTGGCCGTTGGGGAGACAAAATATAATCAGACGGTGATATAAGCGGAAGCGACTGATGCCAACAAAGTATTTCGAAACCCAAACAAAAGCAAGAAGGCTCGGCATGGTCGCTATGCGATCCTCTATGTCCTGTGTAAATAACTGTCCGGCCAACACCCTCGGCATGTTCATACATACTTATGTTTCATTAGTTAAGAATTTCCCGGTTGACCAACGAAATCGGGTTGGTCTTCAATAGAAGACGACAGGCAAAAGGTTGATTTTTCTTCGGCTTGTTTCTTTTACGGCATATCAACCCTCTTCTGGATAATGAAACACAAGCAGGGTCGTTGAAATACTAGGGAATGAGAAATTCATTTGATCAAAATATATGTTTTGATAAGCAGATATTTTCCTGGCTTACGCAAAAATAGGAGATACTCGACAAAAAAAAAAACAAAAAAAACAACAACGACAAGCTTATAACACGCAACAAATATAGCCATTCCTATGTCCATAGTATTTTAAATATAAAAGATTTAGGCACAGATAGGGAGTCTCGAAATAAAGATGGAACGTTGATGAACGCATAACTCGATTTGTTCCTTTTTATTTCTCTCTCTCTCTCTCTCTCTCTCTATATATATATATATATATATATATATATATATATATATATATGTATGTATGTATTATTATTATTATTATTATTATTATTATTGGCTCACACAGATCATCAAAGATCTCTCCTCTGTGATATTATTATTATTATTATTATTATTATTATTATTATTATTATATATATAAATATATATATATATATATATATATATATATATATATATAGAGAGAGAGAGAGAGAGAGAGAGAGAGAGAGAGAATTATTTTTAATGCTTGCCAGCACTAGTGTTTCATGATTCCAGAATCATCAGTGCAGGAGGTTACGATTTCCACCCGTTGTGAGATTCGGAGAACGAAGCAATCTCTATCTCCAATTGCGATCATAAAATAACATTTATATCATACTGTGATTGTTTTTAGTATTTTAAGAACAAAATAAATATTTCCCATATTTCTGTTTCTTTTTTTTTTTTTTTTTCATATGGCAACTGACTCCGAAAACGGGGAGGTTGTTCATACGACACCTTAGATTTTGTTAATGTATGCTCTGTTGTAACGTTTGTGTCTCAAATAAAATTCTCATTGCTAAACGAGCAGATTAAATAGACCCGTCCTGGTAAGTTTGTATTTATTTGCTTCCCCACTCAGCAAATTAGGCACAAGGCCGTTTTTTAATGTGGACAGATTGGGGGAATGAGTACCAGCTCCCCGGGGAGTAGGGGAGTTGGATAGTGACAATAGGTATGAAGGGGTTCCCCTACATTGACCAAAAACTGATTGCTACAAAAGCAATGGGCTTATATGTGGGGTTGGCCCCCACATATGGTCTTTGCTTAAACTTTATTGCCCAAGCCCCGTAGGGCCCGGGCGGGCGAATTCTGAATTTTATTTATGTACAAACTCGTTATTTTTATCAACGTGTTAATCTTGTAATAAGCGAGAATATAACACTTTACGGACATCCGTTCCAATTGGACATGCATTACAAAATAAAGAGTGCGCATTTCATGAGTCATTGAGCCGAAGCGAAGCGCCAAAGTGAAATTGAGAGAGTGGTTGAGATCGGATGGCGGAGTGTTACAGTATCTCGAGTGGCTGTTCTTTGGAAGAGTGGATGTCGAAGAGCATAGCAGGGTTAGGGTAGAGTGTATTTCTTATCTCGAGGGTTAAGTGAGACGCGAACGGATTAATGCGCACAGATAAAAATGATAAGATATTAGATATTTTACAAGTGGCAGTCATAATTGCATATATATAAAAAGAGTCTTAACAACGTCGTATTTTTGCGAAGCAATTTAAATAGATGGGTTACAAAATACTATAATCTTATTTATAAAACTCACTATGTTTGTGTGTCTGTCACCATTTTGCATACTTTATTTTCGCTGAGACGGGAGGTAACAGAGCGGTGCGAGGCGGGGCAAATGATTGCGTTTTGTGTACTGCTCTTTTTATGGGTCTTTAGACGGCAGAAATATATCAACATACATATCCCCGACAAACCCGCTTAGCAACAAAATCTCACCCCTTCACTGTTGAGATCCCTAACTGCTAACAAGCTTTCTACTCGAATAGTTTCTTTCCTCGAACAGCTAGACTTTGGAATTCCCTTCCTGCTACCAGCATCCTTGACTGTACTCATATGCAAAAGTTTATGTGTGTGTGTGTTAAATCCGTTGCCTGTTTAAATTGGACAATAGTTATAGTTCGTTAATTTCGAATGAGTGTTCTATGCGAAATTGATGGAGCTAAATATGGTTTAATTTGTACGCATACCATAATATTTATGTTCTTGCACCGCATAATCACATAGGTCCATACAAAGTTTCCGATAGATCAGCCCTGTAATTTCCACGAAACCTTCTAGAATCAATGTGGTAGTGTAATATCTAATCCCTGTTAATCACTAACAGGGCATCAAAGTGGTACCATAATATTTATTTTGCAGCACGTTATCATAGCAAATGTTCATTCCAAATTTCAGCCATATAAGCCTAGAAATTTCCCCGAAAATTTCTAGAGTAAATGTGGTATTGTGGTGACTAAATCCTATTTATCCTTAACTGTGCATCGAAGTGATACCATAATACTTAATTTGCTGCACCTTATCATAAGAATGCTAATACTATAGTTAAGTCAGATAAAAAAGTGGTGTTATATTTCGCCGTACTCAAAAGAATGACAACACTTAGGTCTCTACATTATATGGCAACTTTATTTTGGCGTTGATAGCGAGTGAAGATGCATCCGGTGAGTGGAGAGTATAGTAAGTTTTGGTCGGACGAACGCGTACACCATTTAATACTGTCACTAGCGCGTCTCTGTGCTCCAAAACAAAACAAAAAAAATGCAATTCAATTCAAGCCGCTGTTATGCAATCGACTGTGACATTTTGACCGATACTCTATGACGTTTGATAGTTCCTATTTACAATGCCTCCCCACTGGACAGAGTTAGACACCAGGGTTGTTTTTTTTATGTGCAGACAAGGAACAAATATAAAAATTTTCTCAGTCGTGAAGGATTTCTCCTTCACTGACAGAGAACAAGAAATTGAAGTGCAGCATCTGAAGAACAGATACTACACTTTGATCTTGACCCACGTTTGATAGTTGTCAGCTTCATGTCTTTGATATCCCTGACCTTTGGGTATTTTATTATTGATTTTGTTGGAATAACTTTTTATATTGTATTTATATTTTGCCTTTGGCGTTTGGCTTTATTGGGATTCTGTACACGCCACTTATTCGACAGTAGTTTTTCAAGAAATCTTGGACAGTCTAAAGAAATATAATATAGATATTGCATCTAAAATTTTGTTAAAATATCTGAAATGATCAAATTCACCATTTAACCATAGAAAGAAAAATTAATATACACAGCCAATTTAATTATTTTTTTTAATTTATATTCATTTCCAATAGCCACTACCAATCTCTATCTCCCTCTCTCTCTATCGCTCTCGTTCTAATATATATATATATATATATATATATATATATATATATATATATATATATATATATATATATATATACTAAGTTATAAAATATACATGGCAATTAAGCTACAGAGAATATTCCGCGTTTCATCTACGCTAGGATTCATCAGGAATCCTGCGTGGATGAAACGCGGAATATTCTGTGTAGCTTAATTGTCATATATATTTTATAATTTATTACCTGGCTCTACTTACGTATTGAGCACTGTTGAAGTAAATATTTAAAGTTTACGCATAAAGTATACTTTCGTATATTAATTTATGTGATTAAATGAAGTAGTCATATATATATATATATATATATATATATATATATTGTTTCATCCTTTTGGGAATCATCACTGCCGGGTGTCATGATTATGACCAGTCGATAGATTCGAATCCGGCGACAGAAGCCATTCCTGACTTCATTAGCAAAGATCTAATTTATTTTGTTGAGAAATGCTGTTGAATTTAAGCATTTATTCTTTAAAATATTTTTAACGTCTATCAGAATAATCTAATTGTTATATGATGATCAGCGCATATATATATATATATATAAATATATATATATATATATATATAATTATGAAACTTAAATGACCTTGTAACAGATGTTGTAAATCAACATCCGTTTTACGACTTCCGGTTGCGCATGTGTACATAGACAAATAATACACACGAGAATAAAATGTATTGTTTTACTCTGTACGTTTTCAGCGTCCGAATTGGGGTTTTTTTTTTTTGCGTTTAAATTATTTAAATAAACAATTGTTAATACTTTATGCATTTTTTTACATCGTTCATTTCCGTATTATGTTTAAGTAATTTTGACGCACTTTTCTTACAAATAAATCTACTTTAACCCGTTGACAACCATAAGGGCATTTTACAACAGCGATTTAACCACCGCCTTCCCTTTTTTAATTTATTCTTCATTTTTTAATAATACACTTTTCTTTAAAAAAACTTCATATATTTTCTTCTACACTACCAACGCAAATAAATAACACCGAAAATATTTTTTTTAATTTGCGTTACAAATAAATAATCAACGCGACAATAAAACGTATTGTTTTACTGTGTACGTGTTCAGCGTCCCAATTGTTTTTTTTTTGTTTTTTTTTTCGCATTTAGATTAAAAGATATAACGAACTTTGAATTTTACTTTGAGCATTATGGTATCTGTTCAATGTACATTTACCTATAAGTATGCCAAACCACTTATATTTCAATGGCTGTAAGTTTTTTTTTTTTTCAAACATAAAGTATATAAACAGAACGACTCATAGAAATCTATCTATATTCGTTTTTCATTTTAATATACTTTCGTAGAAATGTTTCTGTTATGTCACAAAAAGTATTTTCTTTACATCACAAGGGTCACACTCATACATTAATTCCATAGGTAATATAACACTGTGACCCAACGGGTCACGGGTAGTCACTCAGTCTTAGGAACGGTCCCTGTCAAAATCATCTGTTAATATTTGGTCTACAGACGTGAAATTTGCTATAGCCTTTGGAACAAATTGGACAATATAGTAATCAATTCCGTAAATTTGTTAACTTATATGGAACGGCTCATCAAGAACTTGTTTACGTTAGACTTGAAGACAACAATATTGTAGTCAGCCGGAAAGCAGGAAAATGGAAGACAATTCCACAGGCGTGCAGTTCTAAGAAAGAAGCTTTGTTCATCGAATCTATGTTTAGGTTTAGGCACAGATAATGAGTAGGGGAATTATTGATAGTGTTTTCAGCTAGACAAGTGTTTCTTGTGAAAGTTTGGCGAGGGGGACCATAGAATGAAGCTCAGTCGAACATTTTCCATGAAAACAACGATACATCAGAGACAAACTCGCAACATCTCTTCTGTGAGATAGAGGTTGCAGGGAAGAGAAAAGGACATCTCCTACGAGGCTACGAAGTCTATTTTGAACTCTATCAAGGCAGGACAAGTCCTTTCTAGCAGCTCCTGCCCAGATGTGGCAAGAATATTCCATCCTTGGAGGTACCTGGCTCTTATATAGATAGAGAATTGCATCAGCAGTGAGATATCTACTGAATCGATAGAAAGATCCCACCATTTTTCGACAATATAGTAAACATAGTATAGGTAAACAATCTTATTTTTTTAACTATTTATATTTGTATTGATGTGGCTTGGGGTGTACAGAATAAGGTTGTTTTCATTTTACTATGTGTACTAGAAAGTTCTTACGGAATTTTTTAATTGTGATTTAAATTGTATTTAAAAATAAGTTTTCGATATAATACCTTTACTTTATATAACATTTTAAACAATGTTTTTCGCTCTGTCTAACCGTTTAAATTTCAATCGTTTTAAAACAATTGTTTATCTTCAGAAC
>NC_136511.1:48158822-48238822 GCF_053919585.1 Euprymna scolopes | reverse complement strand
TGAGCATTTTTCTTCTTGCAGAATTATATTATCACGCATTTTTTCTATCTAAGCTAATTATTGCTTATTTTTACGAAGAGTATATGCACGAAATGAGACGGTGTTGACATAATCATAACGTTTGTTTTTGCATAACAAAACTGATCAGTACAAATGTATTGAAATTTTAACATGCTGGATAAACTGTTTTGCATAAAAAATAAATATTTGGATTTTGAAATTTAACCATACTATATTATTCTTTTATATGTATATATATATATATATATATATATATATATATATATATATATATATATATATATATATATATATATATATATATACAGTGTGTCCACAAAGTCTGGCTACATTATGTAGCCAGACGTTGTGGAAGCATCCTGTAGATTATGTAGCCAAACTTTGTTGGCACCCTGTATACACACACACACACACACAACACACACACACACACGCGTGTATATATATACATACAGGGTGCCCACAAAGTCTGGCTACATAATCTACAGGATGTTTCCACAAAGTCTGGCTGCATAATGTAGCCAGACTTTGCTGACACCCTGTATATATATATATATATATATATATATATATATATATATATATATATATATATATGTATATATATATATACGAATATTTAAACATCTATTTTGGTTTGTTATATATATATATATATATATATATATATATATATATATATATATATAAAACAATACAAAATAGATGTTTAAATATTCGTACGCTTGGGAATTGAGTTGTGTGCGAAAAGTAGTCATTTAAATAATTGTTCTGATTTCAAAGAATTTGCGATTTATACATCACATCTTTTTTCTATTCCTGTTCACTACAAATAATGTCACTTTGTCGCTAGAGTCTAATATTCGGAACCATATCTACAGGAACCCTGCATAAGAAGTTCATTAGCGAGATGCCAGTCCACATTACGCTTGAACTTCTGCATTTACGTACAGTCAAGGAAGCAAGAAACCGGGAGGGAATTCCAATGTCCAGCTTTTCGAAAGAAAAATCTGTAAACGTGGAAGGCTTTGCGGAATCTTGAGGCATTAACAGTAAAGGAATGCGATGCTTCTTGTCTGATTAATCTCGAGTATGTCAATCGAAGAAGTTTAATCCTACGAGTTCATCAAAGAACATCTCGTTAAAGTTCTTATGAAATAGGCACAGGGCTGCGACAGTGCAGTATGGGACAGAGGCAGGAATTTGGTCCATAGATCTGAGAAACCTTTTGGAATCCTGTCTAAGAATAAAGACTATTGGAAGATGCACTAGTCCAGATGTGGTAACAATACTCCATACATGGGCGAATTACGGCTTCGTAAAGACATAAGTTATTCTCTACTCTAGTAATTTTCTTGCACGGAAGAGAGAGCACAAATTCTTGGCAACAGCCCTTAGGCAATGCCATTAATATATTTGTTCCAAATTGTGTTGTCTCTGAATATTTAACCAAAGAATCTGAAGTATGGACTTGTCATGGCAATCAGTGGTTGAGCAAGTTTACCGTAGTTGTTATATGATTGACGCTTAGTCTTAGTGGAATTAAATGGTACCATCCACTTATGGTCCCATTCACCGAACGTCGTTATCTCGGGTTTATTTTATTTTCTTGGATGTGTGTACATTCGTTATTCTCTTATGCCTATTATAAAGCGTTGTGTCATCAGCAAATATATCCAATTTTATCGAGAAAGTCTGACTACAACATGGTCGTCTTCAAGTCCAACGTAAACAAGTTATTGATGAGTCGTTCCCCTTAAGTAATCCAATTTACAAAACTTCTACTACTAACGATTACTGCGATATTGTCCCATTGACTACTGTATGCTTTTTAACCCTTATACTCGAGTGGCATCCGTGCTTTGATAAGTAGTGACACCTATGTAAAAAAAAAACGTCGTTTATGAATAAAGGAATAACAAATTCACTAGGATCGACACATACATTAATGTCATGTTTAGACATACGGCGGTCGACAACTAATCAATGTATGTTATTAGACCTAGAGTTTTCTTTGATACAGTTTGAATACGTCATGATATGCGGAAGTCAATACACACACACACACACACACACATATATATATATATATATATATATATATATATATATATATATATATATATATATATATATATATTAAGCAATGTGATTGATAATTTATCTGGAATTGACAGATATGATATCTAAATTACAACGAGCACTTTCTCTTTCCTGTATTTTAATTAAACTAGTAATTTCACTGTTACATTGAAATACACTCAGCTCTTTAGACTATTGTTCTAATCTCCTTTAAAGTATATATAAATATATATATATATATATATATATATATATATATATATATATATAAATGTATATATATATATATAATATTTTATTCTAATGATTATAAAATACTTACAGACACAAGTGTTTCATGCTTTCGGGAAACATCAGTGTAGGGTGTCACGATTAACGCCAGTGATAGATTCGACCCCTGCGACAGAAGCCATCCCTGGCTTCATTAGCAAGGACCTAATCCATTCATCTAGCGTTAACCGCGAGAAATGCTGTTGAATTTAAACACTTATTTTAAATGCTTTTTAACGTCTGTCAGTGACCACTATATGATGATCTGAGCACAAGAGCTAAATTGATAGACTTTAATTTAACTGTTCAGTTGAATTAAAATCGGTCAATTTAGCTCTTGTGCTCAACAATAAGAATTTCTTAAATGGGCTCACACACACACACACACACGTATATATATATATATATATATATATATATATATATATATATATATATATATATATAATCTGAGGTTATTGCTTTCCAGACGTGAAGCAACCAACGAAGTCTAACGAGGTTAATACAAGAGTACTCAATACCGAAGTAAAGCAGGGTATATTCTTTATTTGTTTTTGCATAAGCAGTAATACGTGGCTACACACTCATGAGCAAGTTTCCTCTCATGAATACCGTATCGCCTGAAGACTTTTATAGTTACTGGTAACTAGCTCACCGAAGCATGCTCATGACTGTGTAGCAACATATTACTGCCGATGTAAAAATAAATAAAGAGTATCTCTCTCTCTCTCTCTCTCTCTCTCTCTCTCTCTCTCTCTGTATATATATATATAGATATAGATATAAAGCGCATGTGTTGAGGGTTGAGCACTGTCTGTTACTTAATAAGCATAAATTAAAGTTCCTTTTTTATAAATACACAAAAAGTCGAGCACTGTATGAGTAACCGTCAAATTGTTTATATAAATAAACATTTAATGAGGACCAGTGGGTAGAGCTATCAACTAGATGGTTGTAGGTTCGATCTCTGACTTGACATAGGCACTAGTCTAGCCGCAATAAAGAACTGTGATACAGTGAAACAGTCTGTCAATTCCAGATTATATTTATTTGCGAAGATCGTAAAGCCATTCGACTAGAAGAAAGTTATGCTTGTTATTTGAAAGGTTTCCCTTTATTTGTTTTGGCATAACGGGTTTCTTTATAGCTTTTTCATCAGCAATCAATCCATGGTTTGTTTTCATTGTCAATTCAAGACTTTCTCATATGCGCAACGTGATGTCAGTGAAGTTCAGAAGATCGGTTAAACATCAGCGCATTTAGCGATACAATCGGCTCAGATTTCCGCTCGACGAAATGGATTCAGCAAACGCTGAGGGTTCTGGCAACGTTGCACACGTATCCTATTTTGGTGGTTGAGTTTGCAAATTCCACTAATAATTGAACCCTCAGATTTGACATCAGTTAATAATGTGACGTTACATTTCGCTCGGATATATATATATATATATATATATATATATATATATATATATATATATATATATATATATATATAGATGTTGTTTTTGTTTGGTTTTAGCGATATGTTTTGAATGAATTCAATTATTTACGAAAGTGCATTTTTACCTAAATGCGAGTTGGGAATATATATATATATATATATATATATATATATATATATATATACATATATATATATATATATATATCGCTAAAACCAAAACAAAAACAACATCTAGATACAGCCTCTCTGATGAGTTGTAGACGACAAAACACGTGTCAGTGGATAATTACATTGCAAAAAGATTATATATATATATATATATATATATATATATATACCGCTCCCCATGTGGGGGTAACAAATTGGTTAAAAGGGAAAATTATTCCCAAATCGCATTTAGGTAAAAATGCACTTTCGTAAATAATTGAATTCATTCAAAACATATCGCTAAAACCAAAACAAAAACAATATCTATATCTATATATATATATATATATATATATATATATATATATATATATATATATATATATATATATATTATTATTATTATTAGTCATATATATGATTATGCTACTGTAATAATTATCATCAATTATATCAAACATTTTAAGAAATTAGTTTCTCATTGTCGAACTCTTTCGGTTTAAATAAAAGTTGGTCGATTTAGCTCATATGAGCAGGTCATAATAAAATGATTAGATCATTCTGACAGACGTTAAAAACATTAAAAATAAATGCTTGAATTTCAAAAAAAAAATTTTTTCGTGGGTTTGTCATGCTAAAATTTTAAATAGCATTTTCGTTCGTCTGTCACACTCAAGTTTGAAATACCATTTTCGTCAATCTGGTACGCTTAAATTTGAAATAACATCTTTGTTGTTCGATATCCTTAAATTTGAAATAACATTTTCGTTCGTCTGCCAGGCTTCAGTTTGAAATAGCATTTCCTTTTGTATGCCAGGCTTAAATTTGAAATAACATTTTCGTTCGTCTGCTAAGCTTAAATTTAAAATAACATTTTCCTACGTGTGCCCGTCTTAAATTTTAAATAACATTTTTACGTTCGTTTGCCAGGCTTAAATTTGAAATAACATTTTTGCGTTCGTCTGTCAGGCTTAAATTTGAAATACCATTTTTACGCTCGTCTGTCAGGCTTAAATTTGAAATACCATTTTCGTTCATCTGACAGGCTTAAGTTATAAATAACGTATTTATCTCTAAACACACAGATTCAATTGCCACATTTTATCTTTAGATGCATCCAGACATTTCAATAGGAGGTTCTATTAGACAATCAGTCACTAGTAATTACGTCTATACATACTTATAAGATGCTCTGTCTACCGGTCGATCATACTATCCGACTTAACTTTTAAATAATATTCCAGCATCAGTAAGCGCGCATATAAATGGACGCAACCTAAGAACATATTGAGTGGACGAATCGTAAGTCTATCCGTTATAGTTTTCTTAGAAGTTGATCTAAAAATCGCCTGTATTAAGCTTAGTTGAAAGTCGGTCCTTCAGTCTGTCAATTTTGAATAAGACTTTCATCTAACACATTAATTTAGTATCTTTTCTGGTGATACACTTCAGTTAATTTAGTAAATATAAAGGAAACCCTCCTATACTAAGGCATTTTTTTTTAGTTTTGTCTACTGCCAGATTGCCACATTTTAGGGAGTTGGTTTTCCCCACATTAAAAACGACCTTGTATCACATATTGCTCTCGTGGAGAAGCCATTAAATACAAATAGACGTATCTTGACAAGAAAAAAATGCTTTTTTATTAATATTTTGTTAATTTTATTATTATTATTATTATTATTATTATTATTATTATTATTATTTATTTTATTTTTTTTTTGTGAAACTGTGCCTTCGTATTAACACATCTCGTTTAAATTGAGACAAACAAATATTTCGGTAAATGTTTCCGTGTTTTTCCTGGCTCGGACAACTTACATTTCTTTCCTGGATAATTCGCCGGTATGTGACAGGTCGCCTATGACACCACCCAACAGAGACCGATGAGACACGGAAAGTTTCCACCCGAAAAATGCCGGCGTTTCCGATATTAATTGTTCTCGGTCAGTGGAAGCGAGTAATTCCTTTGCTGGCAGTGAACACATACCATTTGTCCAGACCTTAAAAAGGACTTGGTTTCATTTACCTCTTTTTACATTCTTTTTATTATGTTAAGATGCATCCTTGTTTCTGTATAACGGTTTCAGTCTCTTGGTTTACGGATCCGTCTGCCAGTCTGTCACAGTTCAGATTAAAGTATCGTTCCCATGACTAAATCCGCAGATGTAATAGATGTATCATATTTCAGATGCGTCCATGGTTCCAGTCTATCTTTCGCACAATTTGAAATTGAAGTTTCTTTTCGCTATTTTTGAGGCCTAAATGTTAAAAAAAATAATTTAATCCGTAGTGTTTACGTTATGAAAAGCATTTAGATACGTATTTCACTGAAGTTTGAGAAAACTTTTTAGTCTACTTAAAAGTTAAACAAGATATGTATCCGTTCATTGAAGCGAATTATGTTAGTTTAATGAGTGCTTTTTTTCTCGGTCGCAAAGCCACGAAAATCAAGGTCACTATTGCGATTTCTTGTTTGGTGCAGTTCTAGGAGGTGAAGCCTCGCAGACTTTATCTTCTCACCTTTTAATAAAGGGTTAGTTTATTACTACTCGCCTGAGATGTCCCTATCAGGGTTTGTCAATAGAGTTGTCCGGCTATTTGTTGCAGGCCAGGGTGCCCTTACTATAGAGTGCTGGTTTTTTTCAAATCCTACTTTCCGACCTTGTGTTACATCTTCCCGCCTTAAGAAGGGAGATAACTACCGTGTAAAATAACGTGTAATCATTTCATAATTGGTAACATTCTTTAATAAAAAACTCACGGAAGAAACCTCCGGCAAAAAAAGCAAGTGAAGCATTCATGGTCCTCCGTGAGGGCGCAGTGAACGAAACATAAAAAAATACTAAGTTCAGCATCGCCACCTCTTCCCCATTCAGCCCCAAAAGTCCCCAAGGGACGTCAAATCTTAGTGACGATGAACAAACGGTGCAGTTTTAGGCTTTAACATATGTAAATTTGAGTTCTGCACTATGCAAACGAAGAAATGACTAAGTCTATCATTTGACCCACCATTTAGCCTCAAAAGTCCTCAACGCCTTAACATATTTAAATTTGAGTTCAGCACCATGCAAAACTGCTAAATAGACATACACAGAAAAGTTGTGACAAATATGGTAAAATACTCCCAAAAATGTTTTTATAGTCGTAAGAGAGCCCCTGAGGCACACCCAAGAGTTATCGCGAAGTATAGACAAACAAAATTATATAGAAATCGGTTAGTTACAACTTTTCAGAAAGTTTTATAAAAATCCAAGGCATCATTTTTTTTTTTAATAAGCACAAAAGTTTACATTTGAGTCATTTTAACCCGAAAGGCACCACTAGGGGGGTCAACCGGAGTTTTCCCGACAAATCCGTTCTAGTACTTTTTTTTTACTCATATCATGTTTAATGTTTGTACAAAATTTCAACAAATTCTAGGGCGTGGCTATTAAGAAAAGCGCTGACAGAGGAACGGACGAACGGATAAAGGTGAAATTATAGGTCCACCCTCCTTTTGTTGGGTGACCCTGTCGGTGGGGCATTAGAATACGCCGACTGCCCCCCTGCAGAGCGTAAAAGCCCCTCAATGGGGGTCCTGGAGATGACCTTAAACTATATCCAGTGGTGAAGCCCCAGCTTGTGGGCTTTGGGGAGTGTGGAGCCACCCTTTAATTACCATTGCTCCCAGGTCCACTCTGACCCAGAGTGGTAGTACCTGTTAGGGTCCCAACTATGGGTTAAATAGAAACCGACGTGAAAACAACAAATATATTCTATTAAAAAGAAATGTTCTTCAAAATCATTGGATTCGGTATTAAATAACCCGAAAATGGTTGATATGCCGTAAAACAAAAACAACCAACCAACCTTTTGTTGGGATACGAAAAAAACAACAAAAAAACAACATGTAACAAAAAAAAACAACAACAAAAAAACATGTAATGCCGAATGACTCGTGTCTTTGCACATGTTTGTGTTTCGACATGGGATCACATTTGCCGAATAATTTAAGCCTATTGACACCAAACTGAACTTGTAAAGTAACAAACGATCAATTTCTTTTAATTGTTATATGGAACAAAGTACGCAAGGCTTTTTGACTAAAGACAAAGTGTAGTATCCGTTCTGATGCAACACTTGGTATATTCTTTCCTCAAACAGGGAAAGATAATTCCTACTTAAGTCAATTTTTAGTTTTTCTTCAATCCAAACTGTTCCTTTTTAGGGGGATGGAATTTTTCCCACATTAAACGCCGTCTATTTTGAAGAGGCAGGTAAATAGGAAAACATACATGGACAAATACATCAATTGTAAACTTAAAAGATGTAGTCACTCTTTATATTATATATTATATTATATATTACTATATATATTATATTATATATTATTATATATCTTGTTATTTTAGAGGCGTCGAATTTTAAATTAAATTAAATCACCGAAAAAAGCTTTATGAGACAAATATGTGGTTTATTCCTAAAATTATGTTTGTACATTTATAATTTAAAATCATTTACGGGCATATGACCCCACTGTCTGAGCGTATATGACGTACTACAGGTTTATTTACACACACTCTACTAATAAGATTAGGATTTATTTCGGCAATAACGCGTCGAATGTCTTACTCCAAGTAGTCTATTGTGTCTGGTTTATCAGCGTAGATATGGGCTTTAAACTGTCCCCTAAGGAAAATAATCCAGTAGGGTTAAATCTCACGAATTAAAATCGTGAAATTATTCGTTCATCTATTGTTTTCTCTCTTGGTCGTATAATTTGCAATTTGCAAACACTGCTCAAATGCCAGTCTGTGCATGGAGAATTGCCAAACCAAGCTGAACTTTAGCACATCTAGGACCGTAAACGACCAAGTTCTCTCCGATTCTCTCTCCTCTGATTTTGAGCAAGTGGTACAATGGGGAAAGAGGTGGCTTGTTACTTTTAATGCATCTAAAACCAAGCTTCTCTCTTTACATCATCAACGTTCTAATCCCCATCTGGCATCAATTGAAATGAATGGCTCCCGTCTTGGGGAGGCCGTATCTTTTGAGAAGTTTCTGGACTTGACTTTTACGCCTGATCTTAAATAGAACGCATACATTAAATCTATTGCTAAGGCCGTTGCATGAATCGAGCTTTTTTTTTCAGTTTTTGAGTGGCATAAGAGATTCAAGGAAGCAAGAGAGTCTGTCAGGGATGATGAGAATTGTGGGAAGAGTAAGGAACCCATTGCGCTTTCCAGAAGTTGTTGGAAGAGGAAAACAATGTATTGCAACCGGAGAAGATTACTTCGAAGGGGAATAGAGTTTCATGTGTGTACTATCAATAAAAGTGGTCATACGAAAAAAGTCTGGAAACTTATGGAAGCCACCTTGTATACTTGATTAAAACATAAAATATAAAAACTTTCTGATCGCCATGTGGCATCAATTAATATCAATGGTTCCCGTCTTGGGGAGGCCTCATGTTTTGACAAGCTTCTGGGCTTGACCTTTACTCCTGATCTTAAATGGAACACATACATTAAATAAGGGGAAGTAAACCAAACAGTAGTCCGAAGAATTCAAATAATATGGATGGGAACTTTATTCATCGTACGGACACTCTTTGTCTATGTATTCATTCCGTTTCACAAGACCGTTGGAAAATGGTGGGATCCTTCTATCGATCCAGTAAATATCTCACTGCTGATGCAATTCTCTATCTCTATATAGGAGCCAGGTAGGTCCATGGATGGAGTACTGTTGCCACATCTGGACAGGAGCTGCTAGAAAGGATTATCCTGCCTTGATAGAGTTCAAAATAGACTTCGTAGCCTCGTAGGTGATGTCCTTTTCTCTGCCCTGCAACCTCTTTCTCACAGAAGAGATGTTGCGAGTTTGTCTCTGCGTTATCGTTATTTTCATGACAGGTGCTCGACTGAGCTCCAATCTATGGTCCCCCCTCACCAAACTTTCATAAGAAGCACTCGTCTAGCTGAAAACACTATCAATAATTATCCCCACTCTATACCTGTGCCTAAACCTAAACGTAGATTCCATGAACAAAGCTTCTTTCTTAGAACTGCACGCATATGGAATTGTCTTCCGTTTTCCTGCTTTTCAACTGACTACAATATGGTTGTCTTCAAGTCTAACGTAAACAAGTTTTTGATGAGCCGTTCCATATAAGTTATCAAATTTACCAAATTTTCATTACTAACGATTACTATATTGTCCAATTTCTACTGTACACTCTTTAACCCTTATCTTTGAGTGGCCTCTTGGCCTTGATAAGCGGTGATGCCTATGTAAAAAAACCTCTGCAATTGATGAAAATAGGGTTGTCAATTTAAAGTTTGCCGCATCTAAAAACGCCTTTTATTGTGTGTGGATAGATTTAGTCATTACTAGGGTTGTGCCAACAGCATATTCTTTTCATTGTTTTGACTCTCAAGTGTGTATCCATTGATGTCTTATATGCTCTAATACAGAGTGGTGTGGTACTCGGTTGATTAACTGTGTCTAACTGTGTCGGATATATACTCGAGAGTCAAACAGTAATAAGAATGTTTTGTTGTCATAGCTCTAGTCATTACTTAAGATGTAGCCTTATATTTTATAGCTACAAAACATATGAAC
Organism: Euprymna scolopes; assembly: GCF_053919585.1. Lineage (NCBI taxonomy): Eukaryota > Metazoa > Mollusca > Cephalopoda > Sepiida > Sepiolidae > Euprymna > Euprymna scolopes. The sequence continues at coordinate 48,228,249 of NC_136511.1, read as the reverse complement.
ACGTGTATGAGGTTTAGAACGATTTAAACCTGAGTCGACAATATGTGGTGTCTATTCACCTCTCCTCATAAATAACCCTGAACTATGAAATCAACTGTATGACTTCATAATGAAGTTGCTCGCCGCCATCTTTATTTGTAACACTCCTTCCGGATCTGTTTTCCTCTGTTTTAACATACGTTATCTTCTCATCTAATTTTCTAATCTCCATACAATTCCCTTGATATTTTAGGACCCATTGCGTCTGGCAGTAACTTTACCCGTGACTTACGATGTAAACGGCGAGACGATTAAGTCGTTCTGTTCTCCCGGGGAATCATTCCGTGGTGGAGGTCGCCGGGAAGTAAAAAACAAAAATTACCTTGTATGACAACATTTAATGTTTCCTCTGCTTGTGGAAGCGCTAAGCGGTTAGCGTGGATTTTACATCAGAGCTGAAATGAGAAATGCAAAACCAAAAGAGGAGTAGTAATATTAGTGCATAATAGCCGGCCTATGCTTAACATCTATATGAGATAATGTTCTATTATACAATGTTTGAGTGATTTCGTTAAATAATTGTATTTCCAAAATCTCGAAACATCTTATTCCTTACTATGTATGATTACATGTAGACGGGATGCCTTCAGTACGTTTCCAGACTTTGTTGGTACTCGCACTTTTATTGATTGTACACACATGAAACTCTAGCCCCCTTCGAAGTAATCTCCTCCGGCTGTAATGCACTTGTTTTACCGCTCAAACAACTTCTGGAAGGACTCATGGAAGCCCTCTTGTGTGAGCGTGTCATTAACTCTCGTCCCGTCACAGGGTTGTTCATCACCTCGATCGTTGCATATTGACTATCTCTAATGTTTTCCTTGAGCTTAAGGAATAACCAAAAGTCACAGAAAGCCAGGTCTGAACTATAAGGGTAAGGGACAGTTTTGGTGCCCATCTTGGTCAAATAGTCTGTGATCTTCTCTGAGCACACTTGGGACAAACTTCACGCAAATTTTCCACATCTTCAGTTACCCGCGATTAATTGTTCCCACACTGACGTCAAACTGTGCACTTATTATCTCTATAGATACACGCAGGTGTTTATCCATGAAATTCTTTATTTGGCCAATCAACTCTGGTGTTCTGACTTCCTTACCCTCCCACACTTATCATCATCCTTCACAGATTTCCTGCATCCTTGAATCTCTTATGCCATTAAAAACCCCTGATGTTTGAGTCATAGAAGGTGGTCCAAAAGCAGTCTGAAGCATTCCATACGTTTCTCTAGCATTTCATTCCAAGTTTAAAACAGAATTGTATTGTATATCTTTCTTCTAACGTCGCCTCACGTCAAGATGTCATTTTTTAAAAATTCACCAGCTATGACAATCAGGTTTTAGTATGGTGCATTTCAATTCATAAAATTGCTCAGTCATCTCATAAGATGTATAGCAATAACATACCGAAATTACAAGAGTCTACGACAAGTTAAAATGCCTGTACAAAAATTCTGGAAACTTATTGAAGACATCTTGTATGTATTGTTATATTATATACGACATAATCATGTTGACACAGGGGTTCTGGTCAGATTAAGTAAATACGGCCCTGATCACTACCAGACTGGTGACCATTTGGGAATAGCATGTGTTCTCCGCAGTAGTCCATACTCTACGCTTATCTCAGCATTGTTTTCAGTCGTCTTGAATTTTTGCTTACCACTGGAATAAAGTAATATCGACTTGTTATGTAATATGTAATAGATCGAACACAAGAAAGTATCGATCTGTCTATTTAGTTATCTATTTCTGCATCTATCTATCTCGGTATATCTATCTATCTATCTATCTATCTATCTATCTATCTAATGGGAGAGATAGACAGAAAATGAATATGAAGAATATTTATAAAATCTTTCAAACTATGGTAAAATCACATCATAGACACGTTTACCGGAAGAGCTGGTCAGCTGTATTAGATCTACGTGTGAGTCACGTGATCAGGTTAGCTGGAGATAATAGAGAGTTGGAGTTTGGTCGTTGAGCAGAGCGGACGGTTTAACGGGTCGTCTCCCCCCCCCCTTCACTGGGGAAGGAGCTGACGTGTGTGAAAATAGAGACCTAGAAGTAACCCCGCAGGCAAAGATATTCACTTTCCATTCTTCTGCGATCGACACCTGGAAAGTGAATAAAAACTATATAAAACCAATCATCGTCTTGGAGTCAATGTGTTTCCTCCAAACAGGTTCCAGCCTCCCCTCCAAGAACAAGATGGATTTCAGGTGGACAAGATCAACGACGCATGAAGTTAAGGTATGTCCAAAATACATGTATCACACACACACACACACACACACACACACACGCACACGAACAATTAGATATGAATATATCATAAATAGACAGGAACAACATAAGCTAGGGTTCAAACAGTGAAGAATCACCAACAATAGATATTTAGTGACACGTATACACTGCAGGATGAACCCTTCGTCTCAAGCACGCATATAAACATTTAAACGATCATACATACGCCGTTTTGGCCCCCTTCTTTTTTTTTTTTTTTTTGGTACACGATGATATAACAGACTCAGGAGAGGTGTGGTTGGGGATTACGCAAGTTTTGAACAAAAGATTTCACGCACAGGTCACAGCACCATCAGCGATGTTCGGGATCTTCATCGACAACGATACACAAACAGTTGTTCTTGGCCTTCGGGCCGGGATCAAAGTGTAGCATCTGTTCCGGCAGATACTGCCAGCAAAGACCAGATGTGGGGGCAACCCCACATACTTGACTTTTAACCAGCTCCCATTTCCCACCTCTCGGGAGCTGGTCCCCCTTTTTCCCTTCCCCCTCCCTTCACTCCTCACATTAAAAATTGGCCTTGTGCCTAATTTGCTCGGTGGGGGAGCAAATAAATACCATCTGTTCCGGCAGATACTGCAAGCAAGGACCATATGTGTGGGCAACCTCACATATAAGACCTTGGTCAATGTAGGGGCAACCCTTCATACCAATTGTCACTATCCAACTCCCCTACTCCCCGGGGAGTTGGTCCCCATTTCCCCTTCACTCCTCACATTAAAAATCGGCCTTGTGCCTAATTTGCTCGGTGGGGGAACAAATAAATACCATCTGTTCTGCAGATGCTGCACTTAAGATAATTTGTACCAGTCAATGGAGGGGAAACCCTCTATACTGGGACAATTATTATTTTTGGTAACCAGAGTGCCCCCTTTTTGCCTACTTTTAGGGGAGCTGGTTTTTATCCCACATTAAAAACGGCCTTGTGCCTAATTTGCTTTGGTGGGGAAGCAAATAAATACAACAAATAGTGTATATATATATATATATATATATATATATATATATATATATATAGACAGACATACATCTTAATAAAATGACCTTGTGTGTGCAAAACGGTCTCTAACAAACTACTCTGTAAAGTTTTAATCTACAGACATGAATCTTGATATATATTAGATTCGGACCTATGGAACAAATTTAATCTGCGTTTAGTCGGTAAAAATAGCTGTTAAGGCGTATTTTTAATACTTTTCACTTAGCATGCGTAAGTCGCGTATCGTCTTCACATGCGAAAATATACAAGTATACGTTCAACTGCGTTAATTTTAGAGAGCTAAATATTTTGCTTTCTATTCTAGCTGATGGCGCCCAAGTCATATCGAAAAAAAAAATTGAAATCACCATTATATATTCGGTACAATATGATAAGCGACAGAGGATTGGCTTCATAATAATAAATACGAAATCTGCATAAATTAAATTAAAAGATCATATTTAAGGGTATTCCCCACCCAGGACAGGCCGGGCAGCCTGCTAGTACAGGGTGACCCAAAACAGACGGGCCCCAACTCTAATTAGGCCCCGTTTCTTAGTGTTTTGTCCGAATGAAATGAAACTTAGGTCATAACTAGTTTATTATATTCAAAATATCGCATCAAAACACTAGGGTTATTGGCCTTTTTTTTAATCCTTCTACATTTAGCTTTTGTTTTTGGGGGGTCACCCTGTATGTATCTTATTAATTATAAAACTCTGTGGGCCGAATCTTCTATATATAAACGGAATGTTGTGTGTGTGTGTGTGTGTGTGTGTGTGTGTGTGTGTAACTTCGTTTTCTATGGACTCCAAAAAGGCTAGGCCGATTCTTATGAAATTTCACACAAATGTAATTTATGTATCTGGTAATGTTTTTAGATAGGATTTGTATGGATACGTCTTCGAACACTTGAATTTTTTTTTCGTGTTTAGCGGAGGAGAAATCCTTCACGACTGAGACCATTTTTATTTTTGTTCCTTTTCTCCACATTAAAACAAACGACTTTGGTGTCTAACTCTGCCCTCGTGGGGAAGCAAGTAAATAGGAACTATCAATAATCGGAAAAAAGAAAACCATGGAAGAATGAACAGGCGATTTTGAGCAAAGAGAACACCTTATACCGGCTGAGATCTAAGGGCATTTGAGAAGTTTTTTACCACACACGCAGAAAGGCCGGCATAAAACATTTACAGTAGGTTCTTTGATATGACAGTGGCGCGTTGGAAATGAATAGCTTTGTTTAAAGCACAATTGAACTGTGATAATTGACTTTTTTAATTTTAAACTTAAGTTAAAGCAATTATCACAGCAAAAGCAGAAAGGTCAGACATATAAAATCAACAATAGGATCTTTTATATGACAGAGGCACGTTCGAAATGAATGTTTTTGTTTGTAGCATAATTGAAGCATAATACTTGACATTTGGATTCTCAAGCCAATATATACAAAATGATTTTATAAAAGCAATAGTAAGTTCTGTACAGTATTATGTAGACTGTAATGTATTGTGGCCAAAGTCACTGCAAGGAGGCATTCTAAATGGGTCACCAAGGCAATCAATCGATTTGATTAAGAAATGGAAGATTTCATCGATTTGATGACAAAAAGGCACGCGAGTGTAAAACATTCGTTAATCGTCATTAAATCGCAGGCACCATCAGGTGTCCTTGCTAGTATATATATATATATATATATATATATATATATATATATAAAGGAACAAACCGTATTATGTGTATTATATACATATATAGAAATAAAAAGGAACAAACCGTATTATGTGTCCTCCTTTTTATTTCTCTATTTTGTCGGAATACTATTTCCATTATTTTCATCATATATATATATATATATATATATATATATATATATATATATATATATAAATATATATATATATATATATTATTAAATCGCAGGCAACATCGGGTGTCCTTGCTAGTATATATATATATATATATATATATATATATATATATATATGTGTATGTATATATAGGACCACCTGGCATTGTCCGGTCATAAAATACATATAAATATTACATTTTAATTCACGCAGATTTCGTATTCATTATTATAGAGTGATTTTTTTTATTAATTATTATATTGTACCTAATATATAGTAATGATTTCAGAAGGTGTCATCAGGAAGAATCGAAACCAAAACATTTAGCGTCCCAACCATAATCGTTAATTAGCGCTCAAGCCTCGTTACCGCTGGACAGAGAGACAGATGGATAAGAAAGGTCAACAATGAAACGACTTGAAACTATGAATGTTTTGTTTGCATGCGCAAAAGTAACAGCATTAATGTCTTATTCCTGATTAACATATAGTTTTGTTTTTTTAATTTTGACACCTCAGGATCTATTTCTACAGGCTGAAAACAAAATCGAAATTATCTCAAAGGTGCATATCCTTTATACAGCGTGTTCAAAATGTCACAGAAGGGTTGGAAATCTTTGTCATTTTGCCATTAATGAGTTTTTTCTTTATTTCAGATATTTTACAGTTAATATTTTAGAAAATAATTATGAATAAGTATAGCATTGAATGACGTATATAAGTTGTGAAATTGTTTTACCAAAATCAGGGGTCAATTGTTTTGACTCAAAAAGTTGATCAACGGCATTTTCATGTAAGAGATACCCCAAGTCACAACACAATTTGAAGCAAACCCCAAACTGCAAGAATTGAAAGAAAAAAACAGGAACAAAATAAGGAAGTTAAATCGCAATCTAAAGATATTGCAATCTGTTACTATTAATGTTTTAGAAAGAACACAAATATGCGAAGCTGAAAATGGGCAACATTTAAAAGACATTATTTTTCATAAATAAAGATTGTTTGAATTTTGCATTTTTTTTTTAACAAATTCCCAATGTCAGATTGTTTTAAAATTACAGAAAGATATCATCAAAAATAATAATAATGAATTTTTGGACAGGCTGTATATCTTTCGCATGATATCGAAGGGATTCCCTCATGTGCGTTACAAAGAAACCCTTGCCGCTCATGAAATTTTCTGCCGAGTCATACTGCTTTAAATACATATAGCTTCAAGTAATTTTTAATGTGTTTTTTTATGATTTTTTTTTTATATGTTTCTTTTTAATGGTTTAAAAGAAATTACAAGTTAATAACACGATAATATTACATTCTGAAACTACTTTTTAAATTCAGATAATTGTAGCCATCTTTATCAAGATTCAGATAATATTAGCCATCTTTATCAAAGCTCAACAACTATTATGTACGAAACAATTTACATTTTAGTATGCTTAACAGTAATATAATTTATCATTTGACGTTAATTCTTGGATTAAACCGGTTTCTTATTTTGACGTCACATATTGCTTTCATGATATTTTTTTTAACTTTCCTTTTCTTTTTTCGCAGCTTTTTGTTCACCTGCGTTGTGTTACCTAATAGTGATTCGACGAAGAATCAAAAGTGCTTGTTATACTTATAGATTATTTGGGAGGGGGGACACACAATAATTATGAGAAGAATTAGGATATTTATTGTTACTAGTGATGGGACGATTTAGATATTTTTCCCGATTCCGATACAATTACTGATTCGAATTCCGATTCTTTATAAATCTCTAAATATTAAACTGTAAAGTTGCTATTTATCCCAGATTATCGTAAAAATACAAGGTAAATATACATAATTTTTCTTAAACGTAACAATACACTGGTGGTGAATGATTTATAGATGTTAAATTTCTTCAGAGTTTAAAATCAATAAAATATCTAGCATTACAACATTAATACCAACAATGGAAAATTTTGCTTTAAACAAAATAAAATAAAAAAGATAATGTAAAAAATTGTTTTTTAATATATAAAAAAAAATAGGCACAAATTTTACCGATTCCGATAGCCCAATAAGCTCCGATTTTTCTAATTCCGATTAATCGTCCCAACACTAATTTATACCCAATTCAACAACTTGGATGAAACTTGCTAAATTCGAAACAAGGACCCCAGAATTCGTATCCGGAAGCCACTCTCCGCTAATTTGGTACTTGCGGAAAGTGCCTTGCCTTTTATGTAGATGTCATGTGAAATGAGCAAATCAATGACAGAAAGCGCTGAGGGGGGAGGGCTAAGAATTGTGGTTGCAATCCGGGTTAACCCTAACCCTCACTTCTCTTTTGTAAAATATAAGTACCAACTTCGAGAACGTAATCCGGACACACGCACAAACGCGTTCACACACACACACACACACACACACACACACACACACACACACACACACACACACACACACACACACACACACACAAACACAAACGCACACACAAACGCACGCACACGTATAGACGCACACACACAAAAAAAACACGCACACACTCACGCCCAAGTCAGGGTGAGTGTATATCGCTTGTTATCAGATTTCCACAAGCCAGAATGATGAACTACCCCCACGGGATTGAAAATCCATTGACTGAAGAACATTCAAATGTTTCAATTTTTTTTTTTTTTAGTTTTCTCTTGAAAAAACGCACACTATTACGAAAAAAATCGCTAAGACATACACGGGTGTACATGTGCGACAACCAACACTTTTTTCTCTCTATCCCCTCCTCTCTCTCTCTCTGTCTCTCTCTGTCTCTCTCTCTGCCTCTCTCTGTCTCTCTCTGTCTCTGTCTGTCTGTCTGTCTGTCTGTCTGTCTCTCTCTCTCTCTCTCTCTCTCTCTCTCTATATATATATATATATATATATATATATATATATATATATATATATACAATTTTCCTTTGTTAAATATTTACATTTTAATAACATAATTATATATATATATATATATATATATATATATATATATATATATATATATATATATATATATATATATATATATATATAATGTTAAAAGTCCACGTATGCTTTTAGGATAGTGATTTAAAGGTTATGAGGGTTTTTTGAAGCATGAAAAACGATGTTAATTTTGTATTTAATATTTTTATTGTTATTTTTTTATATTTCAAGCGGAAGTATTGAAATGAAAAAGAGAAAGAAAACCGTTGGAAGAACTGGAGATTTGTAGCGTGGACAGCGTTCATTCCTAGCAATCATGTTCGAAAAAGTTCACGTGAATCATTTTAGCCGATTGTGGAAGAAGATTGTTTTTTTTAAATATTTTTTAAATGTTGCAACGTAAAAGCGTTTAATTCAAACGGCAAAAATGAGACGCAATTGATTTCAATATGTATAATGGAATAGAAATGACATTGTTAAACGGTAAAAATAATGTAATTAATAGTTATGAATAATAATAATAATAATAATAATAATAATAATAATAATAATAATAATAATAAAAACTACTGAAGAGGGCAGAGTTAGAGACAATGTCGGCATTTCTAATGGTGAGTAAATTCCGTTTTTCCCTCAATAAAGATGGGACGAACATAGATAAATAAATAAATAAATAAATAATAATAATAATAATAATAATAATAATAACAACAACAACAACAATAATAATAACAACAATAATAATAATAATAATAATAATAATAATAATAATAATAATAATAATAATAATATCAATAAAAATAATATTAGTTAATAATTAAATGAGAATACAAATAGTCTCGGTCCTGAAAGAAAATTTTCTCAGTCCCGAAGGAATTCTCATACACAGATCGAGGATAATATCAGAGCAGGTACTTAAATGCATGTGGTTTTGACTCGAAAGTCACTCTCTGTGTATTGATAATAATGACAATATTTATAAAATAATAATAACAATAATAATAATAATCATAATAATATAAATAATAATATTTATATAGAAACCATAGACCAATATATATATGTATATATATCGTGCATAAAATTGGCGAGGACCCGGTGGTCCCGAAGTAAAACGCCAGACTACTTATGGAGCCGTTGTAGGATCGATCTTTGTCCATAAAAAGTCTAGCTATACTGCTGAAGAGTAGACTCTGAAACATGCATATGTATAGATGACTTACTTTTATGCACGTAGTAATTAATAATAATTAATAATTAAAAAAGAATAAAAAAGTAAATACGTCCTAAAAATGTGGGCGAAGAAATATATATATATATATATATATATATATATATATATATATATATATATATATATACAGCATAATCGCGTTGACACACCGACTCTCGTCAGATCACCGAAGTTGAGCGTGGCTAATATCAGATGGGTGACCATTTGGGAATTCTAGGCGCTGTATGTGATCTCCGATTATATCGGCATTTGTTTCCAGTCGTCCTGTACTTCGCTAGCCACTGGTATTTAACAATGTCGTCTCAGGAGAGGTGTGGTTATAGACTCCGCGCCTCCTGCCAAACAAATTTCACGCACAAGCAACCATTCGTGGGTATCCATAGTCTGTCCAATTACTTTTAATTACTATCTATCATATTCCTTCATTTCATTTCTATATGTCATTAAGCCAGTTTTTTTTTGTTGTTTTTTATTTTTTTTGTTGTTTTTTATTTATTTATTTTTTATTTTTTTGCGTTTTTTATAATTCTGGCACTTCTCTTCTTCTGAGGAAAAGCATTTAGCTTCGTATTGCCATGACTTGAAAAAGGGTTTCTTAAGTTCCCTCTTCTTCATTTTTCCTTACTGTTCTAATCATATTATAATAATAATAATAATAATAATAATAATAATAATAATAATAATAATAATAATAATAATAGTAGTTCTGATGATATAATAAAGTTATGTATAAATTCTAGACCTTATCTTTCATTTAATATATATATATATATATATATATATATATATATATATATATGCATATATATATCTATGTATGTATGTATGTAGTTATGTCTCGGAAGTAGAGTGAAAAGCACATCTTATTTTTCTTTTATTAATATTATTTTTTTTTTCCTTGTACACATGTTTGTGAATTATTCCATGGGTTTCTGCCTTTGGATTATTATGGACCATCTTCTTCCAATTACGGGATTTCCTTGGAATTTACTTGTACAAATGGAAATTCTTTTAACTTTCTTGAAGTTTTACATTTGGATTTTACCGTCACTGGATTTTTTATCTTCCACCAGACTATCCATTCGTGTGTAATCACCTTTTTCTTTACCATATTCCCTTTGCTTAACTTATTTTGTTTTCAAGTAAGATCTTTGACTTACTTGTTGTTTCATCAAATACTTCTGCATGCAAAATCCGATCCCACATTTTGCTAATTCCTACCTTCTGATGACAAGGAAACTATTTCTTCGAAACTCCGCGGATTAAGGACTATCCATTTACCTAGTGTTTCCTTTTCAGATTAAATATCTTTTAACTCATTTCAAAGTGTTTTTTAACATATTTTATTAACTGTTTGCTCATATATATATATATATATATATATATATATATATATATATATATATATATATATATACGTTTCATTTTTTATTACCGTATCTTTCTGTTAAGTTACATTATTGTTTCAGCTACCCGGCCGTTTTTTTTTTGCCGTCTGTAGCTTCCTCAGACTTTTACAGAAATGTTCGTTATTATGGGATGAAAGAGTGAAAGAAAGGTAGCTGAAACCATAATGTAACTTAACAGAAAGATACGGTAATAAAAAATAAAACGCATATTTGCTCTACAACAGTATTGAGCACTTTCTTCAGTTTTTATTAATTACCATTTCCACTATCTATATATATATATATATATATTAATTTATAAAATAGATATGGCGATTAAGCTACACTGAATATTCTGCGTTTCATCCACTATAGGATTCGTCAGGCTTATAATATACACATATATATATATGTATATATATATATACATATATATATATATATATATATATATATATATATATATATATATATATATATTCTTTTAAATGACTTCTAACTTTATCTATGGAAAAGGATAAAATGTTTGGTGAATTTCCCAATGTTTAATAATGGTAGTTAAATAAAAAAAATATTTTTTTTATTTTGAATACATATTAGTTTTTTACATATAAATAAATTTAATTAAATTACAGGTATCCAGAACGGGGGAAATTATCAATGAAAAAACAAAGAATCCTTTCAATATTTAGTTAAAAGCCCCTTGTTTTCAATCACACTATGGGAAAACAGAACCAATCGTTTGCATGTTATAGGTGAGATAATATTTCAGGATTTTCTTATACATTCTCATAAATCATTAGGAATTTTTTTTTTAGTTTGATCTAATAACCAATAATTTTCCAAACATTTTCAATTGGACTAAGGTCGGGGCTCTAAGCTGGCCAATCCATTACGCATATAGTATATCTAATTAGCTCTTCTAAAACTATTTTTGCTTTATGGCACGGTGCATTGTCTTGCATAAAGATATCAGAATCAGAAAGATTAGGAACAACATGTTCTTTAATCAATTCTCTGTACATTCGGGCATTAACATTTCCACGAATCCTCACAAAGGGGTCAGTTCCTTTTGCAGATATCATGCCCCTTACCATAATACTGCCCCCTCCAAATTTTACTGTACTTTTAACGCACTTAGGGGACAGTCTTTCTCCATTTTTTGTTTTGACATTTGACCTTTTGTCTGATCCGAAATGATTGAATTTAGAGTCATCACTAAAATGAATGTTCTGCCATAATGATACATCAAATGTCACTGTGATTGATAACGATCAATGCCTTTCCTGTCTTCCATTGATGTGCGAAGGAATGACAGGCATTTTTGACGGATGCAATGAACCAATATTTGAAACAACAAGATTATAAGAGAAACAAAAGAGATGTAGATAAGGTAGTACGGCGATCAAAGATCAATTGCTTATTGATTGAATAAATATTGACAAAATAAATATTGATAGAATAATTATTGATAGAATAAATATTGAAAGAATAAATATTGATAGAATAAATATTGATAGAATAAATATTGATAGAATAAATATTGATAGAACAAATATTGACAGAATAAATATTAATAGAATAAATAGTGATAGCATAAATATTGATAGAATAAATATTGACAGAATAAATATTAATAGAATAAATATTGATAGAATAAATATTGATAGAATAAATATTGATAGAATAAATATTGACAGAATAAATATTAATAGAATAAATATTGATAGAATAAATATTGATAGAATAAATATTGATAGAATAAATATTGACAGAATTAATATTAATAGAATAAATATTGATAGAATAAATATTGATAGAATAAATATTGATAGAATAAATATTGATAGAATAAATATTGATAGAATAAATATTGACAGAATAAATATTAATAGAATAAATATTGATAGCATAAATATTGATAGAATAAATATTGACAGAATAAATATTAATAGAAAAAATATTGATAGAATAAATATTGATAGAATGAATATTGATAGAATAAATATTGACAGAATAAATATTAATAGAATAAATATTGATAGAATAAATATTGATAGAATAAATATTGATAGAATAAATATTGACAGAATTAATATTAATAGAATAAATATTGATAGAATAAATATTGATAGAATAAATATTGATAGAATAAATATTGATAGAATAAATATTGATAGAATAAATATTGACAGAATAAATATTAATAGAATAAATATTGATAGCATAAATATTGATAGAATAAATATTGACAGAATAAATATTAATAGAATAAATATTGATAGAATAAATATTGATAGAATAAATATTGACAGAATAAATATTGACAGAATAAATATTAATAGAATAAATATTGATAGATAAATATTGATAGAATAAATATTGATAGAATAAATATTGATAGAATAAATATTAATAGAATACATATTGATAGAATAAATATTGATAGAATAAATATTGATAGAATAAATATTGATAGAATAAATATTGATAGAATAAATATTGATAGAATAAATATGGACAGAATAAATATTAATAGAATAAATATTGATAGCATAAATATTGATAGAATAAATATTGACAGAATAAATATTAATAGAATAAATATTGATAGAATAAATATTGATAGAATAAATATTGATAGAATAAATATTGATAGAATAAATATTGATAGAATAAATATTGACAGAATAAATATTGATAGAATAAATATTGATAGAATAAATATTGATAGAATAAATATTAATAGAATAAATATTGATAGAATAAATATTGATAGAATAAATATTGATAGAATAAATATTGATAGAATAAATATTGATAGAATAAATATTGATAGAATAAATATTGACAGAAGTAATATTAATAGAATAAATATTGATAGAATAAATATTGATAGAATAAATATTGATAGAATAAATATTGATTGAATAAATATTGACAGAATAAATATTAATAGAATAAATATTGACAGAATAAATATTAATAGAATAAATATTGATAGAATAAATATTAATAGAATAAATATTGATAGAATAAATATTGATAGAATAAATATTGATAGAATAAATATTGACGGAATAAATATTGATTGGATAAATATTGATAGAATAATTATTGATAGTATAAATATTGATAGAATAAATATTGACAGAATAAATATTGATAGAATAAATATTGAGAGAATAAATATTGATAGAATAAATATTGACAGAATAAATATTAATAGAATAAATATTGATAGAATAAATATTGATAGAATAAATATTGATAGAATAAATATTGACAGAATAAATATTGATAGAATAAATATTGATAGAATAAATATTGATAGAATAAATATTGATAGAATAAATATTGATAGAATAAATATTGATAGAATAAATATTGATAGAATAGATATTAATAGAATAAATATTGACAGAATAAATATTAATAGAATAAATATTAATAGAATAAATATTGATAGAATAAATATTGATAGAATAAATATTGATAGAATAAATATTGATAGAATAAATATTGACAGAATAAATTTTGATAGAATAAATATTGATAGAATAAATATTGATAGAATAAATATTGATAGAATAAATATTGACAGAATAAATATTGATAGAATAAATATTGACAGAATAAATATTAATAGAATAAATATTGATAGAATAAATATTGATAGATTAAATATTGATAGAATAAATATTGATAGAATAAATATTGACAGAATAAATATTGATAGAATAAATATTGACAGAATAAATATTGATAGGATAAATATTGATAGAATAAATATTGACAGAATAAATATTAATAGAATAAATATTGATAGAATAAATATTGATAGAATAAATATTGATAGAATAAATATTGATAGAATAAATATTGACAGAATAAATATTGATAGAATAAATATTGATAGAATAAATATTGATAGAATAAATATTGATAGAATAAATATTGATAGAATAAATATTGATAGAATAAATATTGATTGAATAAATATTGATAGAATAATTATTGATAGAATAAATATTGACAGAATAAATATTGATAGAATAAATATTGATAGAATAAATATTGATAGAATAAATATTGATAGAATAAATATTGATAGAATAGATATTAATAGAATAAATATTGACAGAATAAATATTGATAGAATAAATATTGATAGAATAAATATTGAAAGAATAAATATTGATAGAATAATTATTGATAGAATAAATATTGATAGAATAAATATTGATAGAATAAATATTGATAGAATAAATATTGATAGAATAAATATTGATAGAATAAGTATCGAGAGAATAATTATTGGTAGAGTAATTATTGATAGAATAAATATTAAAAGAATAATACTTCGAGATGGTAAAAGCAGATTTTTAAAATAAATATTCCAATGTCATTGATAGATTATCGCAAACAATATTATCTGGTTCCGTATAGCTGGACTAAGGAATGTATGGAAAATTTTTGAACAGCAACGAATGTATTCTTAAAAGAAGAATGGAGCAATGAAATGTGTCATTAACATCAAATGGAGAAAATTCTGAGGAAGTTCATGCGAAGAGAGGGATTTTCCAGGTTACAACTCGTCTACATTGTTGATTACTTTGAGTACGAAAAGCAAATGCGCGTCATAAATGGAGTAAGAAGGGTTAAGGTTAGGGTTAGGGGTAAGAAGGAGTAACAAGTAATGCATTTATTATCCATGGATACCTTTAAATGTTTTATGGAAATAATTGAGACAACCTACGTATGCTTATGATGACTGTTTAAATGTTCTGTTATGACATAGTTATGGAATTTTTAATGCTTTTAAATTGAAAAGAAGAAATTGTTGAAAGTAAAAATATTAAATTTGTGTAATGAGACACGATAAAAGAGATTTGAGAAGCAGGATACGCCGATTTAGGAATAGTGGAATTACAACTTTTAAACAAAAGCTGAAATGAAAGAAATAATAAGAAAAGAATACAGGAACTACGGTTAATTCATAGGTCAAGATTGAATGGGAAAAACGAAATATCCGAAGTAAGTATTATCGAATAATATATTTATAATGTCAGATTGTAAGCTCTTGAACATTAATTCAATAGTATCATAGAGAAGATTATTATCAAGCCAGTTGAAAGTGAAACAGTGGGAAGCAATGTGCAGCAAGAGGGTGGTGAGACACCTCGAAGGCCGAATACGGAAAAAAACGACAGCCACAGTGGATGAGGGAGTATGAAATGTGATCTAGAGATCGGGGAGAGGGCATGTTGTCTTAATTTAAGGAAAACCGAAGTCTTACCATGAGATTAGGTGAGTATTATTCAACGAAAAAAAAAAACGAACTGAAAAGTGTTGACAGAAAGACAAGAAAAAATGAGAATGAATGAGTCTTTTCTCGCAAAGAGTAATGTTGATAGATTATATGTGAACAAGAAAAGGAGTACGAGAACCAAATATGCGTCGAAAGATGCGTGAAAGAAGTAAATATACTGAAAGTTAAAATCTACAACTGTAATAAAAAGCTTATAAAGGGTGTCTCAACCTTAGGAAAATTGCAAGCGAGCAAAAAATATAGGGCAATAAAAGCAAATTACAAAAGACATGTATTTTGAGAGAAATTAAAAAAAAAAAAACATTGTAATTATTTATCCGAAGCAAGGGACAAGGAAAAACCTGGTGATAGTTATCGAAATGTTACTTTAAGGTTGGGACAGAAGCCCTTATATGTGCCGCAAATTATGTGAAGTATCACATTTATAAAAGGTGTTAGTAAAAAGGCATAGATGTACAAGCCTCGTCAGTAGTTGTGAGAACTTAGGTCAAAAGGAGTACAAGAGATGTCATGACAATATTGCTAAAAAAGTTTATTGGCATATATGTTAGAAAGAGGCCTTGAATTCAGTGGAAAATAGAACGAGCATATTCGAGAACGGGTTGTGGGAAGTAATAACCTGAGATTATTGTGAGACATGAATATCCAATATAATAATTTGATTATAGCAAGTAGACCAGATTGAGTCTTGTTAGAAAAAGGGAACCCAAAACAATAATTATTGATATTGCATTGCCAGCTCACGCTAATGTGAAGAAAAGAAGGTCGAAAAGCATCAAGACTTGAGAATAGGGATAAAAAGATTCTGGAAGTTGAAGAAGATAGAAGCTGTACCTGTGGTGATGAGGAGGCTGAAAAGTGCAATAAAAGGATTTGGCGAGTGGATTGTGAAAATTGGAACCTATTGCATTGTGCTTCAGGAGACTACTTTGTTGAAAACCACTAGAATTTTGCGTAAAGTACTGGAGGCGTGAGAAAAGATGATGTTAATAGTTATGTCCGTTTTTTTACGGCCTATCATCATAAAATCGGTAATGAAAACAATCAAACACGAAATGATAACAACAGAAATACTACTACTACTACTACTACTACTACTACTAATAATAATAATAATAATAATAATAATAATTAGAAGAAGAAGAAGAAGAAGAAGAAGAAGAACTAGCGGGACCTGTGGAAATTCCATAGGGGACTGATTCATATGGAATATGTTGATGTTGGTATTCTGTAGATATACAGTGTAAATGGAGATGCGCAGATATTATTGTAGCTCTTTTGTTAAAACTGCAAAAGTATTTATCAAAGCTAGCGGGGACGCCTGGCGCAGCCTGGGCGTAAAATACGCTTAAATATGATATTTTAATTCTTGCAGATTTCGTATGTACTATTATAAAGTTAATGTTCTATCGATTTTTATACATTATAGAGTTGCAAGTTGAAAAATAAAATTGTATCTGTATGACTTGGGTTCATCAGCTTGAATCGAAACCGAATTTCAAATTTTGAATATATATATATATACATACATATATATATATATATATATATATATATATATATATATAACTTTAGTTCCTTCAGCTATCTCATAAGTATGTCCTGTAATTATGGATTTAGGTAATAACTCATCTCCCTCTCAGTACAGACCAATAAGTCTCCCGTGCGTCATGAGTAACCCGCTGGAATCCGTGTTAAATAGAAAAGTAGTCATTTATCTCAGCAAAAGTAACCGTCTTGGTGACATGCAATATGGTTTCCGTTCTTCTAGATCTACAGCAGACGTTATTAAAGTTATATTTCAGATGATTAGCGAATCTCTCGACGGAGGCTTCTGGTCTAGGGCAATTGCTCTTGACATATCAAAAGCTTTTGATACAGCATAAAGATTTACTTCACAAAATCTCCAGCTGTGGTATAGCTGAAAATGACTTTCTCAATTATTAAATCATTTCTCTCTGATAGGTGAATGAGAGTAATAATTGATGGGTAGAAATCAGAAGCTCACAGTATTAATGCTGGAGTCCCGCAGGAGTCCATTTTGAGCCCAACTCTCTTCCTGATCTGCATTAATGATCTTCCAAATCACATCCTGACATCATTCTCAGACATTTATGCTGGCGACACTACAATCTATTGTAGCTCATCAAAGACTGTAAACGACCAAGTTCTCTCTGATTAAATTGATTGATTCTCTTTCCTCTGATCTGGAGCACGTGGTACAATGGTGAAAAACGTGGCTGGTTACTTTTAATGCATCTAAAACCAAGCTTTTATCTTTACATCATCAGCATTCTGATACCCAGCTGTCATCAATTGAAATAAATGGCTCTTGTCATGGGAAGGTTTCATGTTTTGACAAGCTTCTGTACTTAACCTTTGCCCCCGATCTGGAAATGGAACACGTATATCAAATCCATTGCTAAGGCTGCTGAAAAATATTGTGGGATCCTTCTACCGTTCCAGTAGATATCTCACTCCTGATGCAATTCTCTACCTATATAAAAGCCAGGTTCGGCTACCGATGTAGTACTGTTGCCACAGCTGGGTAGGAGCTGCTAGAAACAGCTTATCCTGTCTTGATAGGAATCAAAATAGACCGTAGCTTAATGGGGAATACCATTTTCTCTTCCTTGTAACCTCTTTCCCACAGAAAAGACGTTGCGAGACTGTCTCTGCTTTATCGTTATTTTCATGGCAAGTGCTCGTCTGAGCTTCAATATATGGTCGTCCCTCGCCAAACTTTAACGAAAAACACTCGTCTAGCCAAAACCACTATCAATAATTTCCCACACTCTTTATCTGTGCTAAACCTAAACATACATTCCATGAACAAAGCTTCTTTCTTAGAACTGCACGCCTGTGGAACTGTCTTCCGTTTTCCTGCTTTCCAGCTGACTGCAATCTGATGGTCTTCAAGTCCAACGTAAACAAGTTCTTGATGAACCGTTCCCCTAAGTAATCTAATTTACAAAATGTTCACTATGTTTACTACGCTATAATCACATTCACTAATGTATACCTATTAACCTTTATCCTCGAATGACCTCCATTGATACGTCGCGATTCCTGTGTAAAAAAAAATTCTAAAGGAGATAACACAGCTTCCTCATATCATTCAGTTAAATGTTTCTCATTAATAGGCTAATCTCTTCTACTGCCAAGGAATAATAAATACAAAAAGTTGGCGCCCGGCTTCGCCCGGGCGTAACATACGCTTATCTATGATACTTTATTATATAGTCGTGATTTCAAAAGCAAAAGAAAAATGTATTTGGGTGCCATCGGCTAGAATTTAAACCGAAAGCAAAACTCTAGCATTTAACGCTGGTGACGTTACAACCTTCCCAACGTGACACGCATATGAACTGATCAAAAATCAAAAATTAAAAAAAAACTAAGATGAATGTACAAAGTGTTTAACGTTTTTTTTTTTTTCAATTTTGACCCATTTTTAACTCTTAAAAACTCTGTAAACCCTAACACTAACCCTTAAAAACTCTGTAAACCCTAACCCTAACCCTTAAAATCTCTGTAAACTCTAACCCTAACCCTTAAAATCTCTGTAACCCCTAATCCTAACCCTTAAAAACTCTGTAAACCCTAATCCTAACCCTTAAAAACTCTGTAAACCCTAATCCTAACCCTTAAAATCTCTGTAAACCCTAATCCTAACCCTTAAAAACTCTGTAAACCGGCTAAAGACCCATAATAGGACGGTCCGTAAGAAATCCAATCATTTGAAGCCCCTAGCGCTCTGCGACTTTTAGTTTCTGATGAGATAGATTTTTAAAATATGGAGACAGACGGACATATAGCTTTTTATATATTAGATATATCGGTGTAGCTGTATACATATGTATGTATTCTTTTGAAAAATATTACAAAAAACAGTTGGAGAACTATTTATTTTATTGCTGTTTTAAGTGAACCTACTTGGGAATTATAACGGAGCTGTTCTCTATTTTTTGTAGACTAGAGTTCTCTTGAGCGAACGAGCGAAATTTTCAGAATCACATGTAACCTTGCGACTGACCTCCTAACAAGAAATAAATAAATATAATTTATCTATAACCGTCTGAAAATATATCTGGAATTAAAGAAAATATATGAAGGCGAGAACAAGTTATAAGTGACCCGCCTGGGGATCCATCCCCGTTGGTGGAAGTGAGTGGCGTAAACTGTCAAAAATGTCCACCTCCCCATGGTGGGTTATCCTACCAAATTTGGCAGATTTGCATGATATGTTGAGTTTCCCCTCTTGGCTCTCGCCCCCATTGGTGAGAGGTGACTTTCATTTCAGATCCTTTCTAACATGTATGTGGTCAGTTTAATATAATAGTACACCATATAAGAGCCTATTCGTGTAAAGGCAGACAGACACACACACAGACGTTGAGCTTTATTATATAGATATATACCCATTATCGTAATGTTAGAACTCATCGAGATAAAGAAAACATAGTAAATAATGCGATTAACAAAAGAATTAATGAGAAAAGTAAAAAATTAAGAACTTAAGATATTTATTAATTCATCAAATATAAAACCAATGCATTAAAACAAAGGACAATTCTTAACGCATGTTGGATGTTTAAAGGTCTATAATCAAGTTTTATGTGTGTACTTTTACCTTTTGTCATTTTGATGTTCCATACATCAGATGATTTGAAAAATGTGAAAGGGAATTAAAGAAAAAGTAATAGCCAATATCTTACTGACGATGAAGACCGCTTTGTGCTCTTTTAATATAAATCTGCTATTCGTTTAATCTGGCAAGTTCAGATATAAAACAAAGTATTTGAAATAGCCAATAAAAACTCTGGAACATTATTTAGGTTTAAAATGTAGAAAAGCTAGTTGGAAATAGCAGGAAGAAAAAAAGAATAATACTACAAATATAGTTAATTTTTTTAGGTGAGTAACATTTGTAATAGATCTAAGCGTGAAAGTAAAATGCCTCCAATCTCTTTTTACTGACAGAGAACTAAAGGTCAATTTAATTTATTTGTTAAATAGTTTATCTGCTTGTATAGATATTAACATTCTATTCGCGAGGATATACCCTTTTCTCGACAGCAAATAAATGTGTGTAACCATTTCAGCAAAGAAACCTATTTTTGCTGTTGCTATTAAAATTTTATGGTACTTAATTCTCCATGTTTCCTCCCTATTGGAATCACATCATTTTGCAGAGTTATTAATATCCATCCTTTGATTCTAACCCGTGGGTGTCGGGTTACCGGTGCGAAGAGACAGTAGAGATGAACTTCTTTAAATGTGTCAGATCTCAGGGATATCACAAGGTGTCAGTTTGCCTCCTATTTTTCAAGGGTCGCTTATAATCTTTATGCTCGATTGGCTTTTAAGCTTTAGAAACATTCCAACAGGCTGCTAATGAGTTGAACTCACAAATCACTGGGCAAATTTATTCGTTTTCAAGAATCAGAAAATTTCATAAAAAAAAAAAGTGAACTGTAAAATAATAAAAGTATCTTGCCAAAAAAAATAAACATAAAAATAAAAAAAAAAATTGTAAAATGTACTTCCGTCTGCCCTGCATCTCCACCGTATCTATGTTTGGCATTTGCGTCAATATACGAGTTTTTTTTTTTTTTTTTTTTTTGCTTCATATAAAGCGTCCTGCCACTAGGACGCAGGGGGTTATTATTGAGGATCGTATCTAACGGGAGACTGTAAGGAGTTGAACATTAGATGTTTGTTTACATTACATTTAAATTTATGTAAATTAATACAGTAAGTAACGCAGAAAATGGGCAGGAAATTCCAATATATAGCAGTCCGAGGGAGTACAAGATTTTTCGGCATCTCAAGATTTTCACAGTGAAGGCGTGGGATTTTGTTGCTTGCCGGGTTAGTTGGAAGTATGTACGTCGAGGAGGCACATGTGCTCTCAGATCACATTCAATTAAAGTATTTGTAAAACAGGTGCAGGAATATAACAGTCCGGTGATGGGGCTGATGTTGGAGCTTGGCCGATAATCCGGGACACTTGAGATTTGACACTTATTTTGGAACCTGTTAAAAAGTGGTAGACACCAGCTAAGCCGCAGCAGCAATACTTCACTTATGTTCTATTTCCTCTTTCTTATTTTCTCTACATTTTCTTGTTTTCATTCTTTCTCTTTTTCTCTATCAAACATACACTTTTATATTGTTGCAATGGTTTTTCGCGGGCACAACATTCTTCAGAAAATCAAACGATTGATGTTGGGGTCGACTGCATTATTAGTTATCTTACTGTGACATTTTTTTTGTGTTCCCCGACAAAAGAGGGTGGACCAGTAAATTCACCCTTGTCCGTTCGTCCGTTCGTCTATCCGCACTTTTTTCAATAACTATGCCTTGGAATATTTTTAAATTTTGCACAAACATTAAACATGATATGAGTAAAAAAAGTAACAGAACGGATTTTCCGAGAAAATTCAGTTGCCTCCCCTAGGGATACCTTTCGGGTTAAACTGGCTAAAATTAACACTTTTGTGCTTATTAAAGAAAAAACTTAATTAGGTTCTGCAAAGTCAAAAGCAAATACAGTGGTTTTTCACTACAAAACATCAAAACTAAATACATTAATAGATATTGGAAGATACGAGGAGCTTCCATGATAGTTTTGTTTAAGAAAATACCGCATTCGGCATTAAATAACCTGAAAATGTGCCATTAAACAAAACAACCAAACCAAACACCATGAATAAATATTTGAAGATGCTGTGTCTGCACAAATAATTTACAAGACACGGAAAGTAAAGGTATACAATAATATATTAGGAAGAAAGTTATATACATATTTACATGTCTTCATATATACTTCAGTTGGAGATATTCCGGCAGGTGGCGTGTTGCCTGTCTTACTGGAGGCAACATAGGCGTCTTGCTTATTTGGCGGTCGTTGCCGAACTCTCCCGGTATTGGTGATTGATACCTTTATATATCTTACTCACCCGCCTATGTTAATTAGTGGGCGTCTCCATAACAGAATATATCAGCCACTTGACTATATAAACAAATTTTCAAAATTAATGCATTCAACATTAAATTTTTGATATGCCGTAAAACAAAACAACTCATTCAAACCACCATAAAAAGAAACATTTATTTTATTAATTACGTTTATTTGCATTGTTTTTTTATGCTTTATACACAAATATTGAAACTTAGTACTTATTTAAGCTTCATGAATGAAAAGTTGTGTTCAAATCAGACGTTTAACCCTGCTTTAATCACCTGGGTTTTCCAAACATGGTTAATCCCACGGAGTGTTTATACACCCCAATACAAAAATGTTTATAATGTTATTATTTTGTAAAATATAGTTATCCTGTGGTTCAGGATATATCTACAATCTCTGTTGAACAGTTTGAATCATTTGTATCTTGTTGATATTAATATAAAATAATACAATAAAATAAATTATAAAAATAAATTATATATATATATATACAATTTTTTGTCACTCAAATTACGGTGAGAAATCAATGGTGAATGGCTATTACGATAACACACTCTGATTTGCAACGGTCATTAAAAGGGGCGAGTGTGCTGACATCTTCGAATATTTCTTATTAATCAGATTCCAAGGAAACCCATTTTCAGTGAGCAATTATTGGTGATCTCCGGATTCAGGTGATTAGATAATGATAAGTTCATTGTTATTTAGTAAAAGAAAAGACCAATAATATTTTTTTTGTTTCTTTCTTCCGATTTTCTTTTCTTTTCTTTTTTCCTTTTCTTTTTCTTTCTTTTTTTCTTTTTTTTACATTTGCTCCTAATTGTTATTCTTTCTCTTTTACCCTTTCTTTCTCGCGTCCGAACTAAACAAAAAACGAGAAAAAAAAAGAAACAAAAAAGGTGAACCAGAATAAAAGGAAAAAAAAAAAAAGAAAAAGAAGAGAAAATGATGATAAAGAAAAAAATGTCAGGAAAAAAAAAAAAAAGAACAAAGACGAAGAAAAAAAAGTCACAGTAATCCGAGAAACCATATCTTGACCCTTCGCCCCATTCCTACCCTCTCAAACATATCGCATACCCGATGCAAATGTTCCCACATTACTCGTCTCACCCGATTCACTTGTCGGGTATCAGTGTTGACTTCCTAGACGACATCCAACCACTTTTGATCTCGGCAAAGCATCACGTTTGCGATCTACAATATTGCCGGAAATACAAATATAAAAAAAAGTAAAATGAGCCAATGAAAAACTGCTCACCGGAACGAATATTCCTTATACGGTGGTTTTTCGTTTCGTAATATTCCGACTTTTGCGAGAAATGTTCGACTTGAGTTTCAATAAAACATATTTTTTTATTATATAATAATCTTCACGTTTTAAAAAAAAGGAAACCAAACTAGCTGAAATACTCGTTACGTGACAGGTTCATAATTTGTCTAATTCATCAATGAGTTCCAGACGTTAGATTTCATAAAAATCACACACACACACACACACACACACACACACACACACACACACACACACATATATATATATATATATATATATATATATATATATAGTTATTTTTTTACTATAATAATTGAATACCTACAGGCACTAGTGTTTCATCCTTTCGGGATTCTCCAGTGCAGGGTGTCACGATTAGCACCAGCCGAACGATTCGAACCCCGCAACAGGAGACATCTCTGGTTCGATTACCATTAACCGCGTGAAATAGCGTTGAATTTTAAACATTTTAATTTTTAAATGTTCATTACGTCAGTCAGAGAGGGATCTAATCGCTATACGATGATCTATATATATATATATAGTCTTTGAAGTTTTTAACATTTGAAACCACACAAAAAATTATTTTTTATCATTCATTAAAAAAAAACATCTAGTCAGTAAGTCATTTAATCACCTGCAATCATTGCATCAACTCTCAAATTTACTATAATACCAATTTTTATATTTTTTAAGGGATCATCAGTTGTTTACCATGAAACACTGTTTCGGGGATTTAAAAACAAAACAGTGTATTACATCATGGCTCCCCAGCAGTGTTGATCAAACACCACCACCCTTAATCTTAGGAAGAAGACAAGTTACAAAAATTTTTTTTCCCAATTTCCTATTCTTAATTGTAATTACTAACCTTTTCATAGTATAAAAATGAATTTCTTACCTGTGCGATTCATCAATTTCCACATTTAAAATGGATACATTTTTTAATTTTTTAATTTATCAGTCTTGTATTTATAAGATTTGGATTAATCCATTTAACTACTTATCATCCCCACTATAGTTAGTAGTTTGTATATTTACATTCTTATTTATTTAAAATTAGATATATAAAGGTTAAAAATATTTTATTTTTACATATATACATTTTTTTTTTTTTTTTTTTTTTTTTTTAACTATATAAATTTATTATATGTAATTATAAATACATTTATACATTGCTAATATAGTTTTGGATTTCCTTTATCAATATAATCTGGTTTATCTTAAACGATTCAAAAGCATCAGGATAACGAACAAATGCTTTATTTAACTGTTTAAATATTTTATTTTTATCTCCACCTTGTTTTATCATCCTTATTACTAAGCTAGAAACTGGTGGTATAAAATCTGTTAATTTTAGAGTAACGCGAGCTATTCTCAAAAACTCTGACATAATGGTTCCATAAAACACAAAAACGGGGCAGGTGCTATCCTTATGGGGCATACGTACTATTTTAAAGGGGAAAGCGTTTCTTTTATCAAATATTTTATAAAGAAAAATTCCATCCTCAATTTTTATATCTAAATCCAGAAATGTAGCCTGTTGTCCTCTATGTTCACAATTTAATTTTAGTTCGTTTGGATATATAAGATGTTTATTTTTTTCGAATTCATCATTATCGTTTATGCATATAAGGTCATCTATAAATCTCCTACACCCATGAAAGTTATATGTTTTAGATATATCTGTTTTTAATAATGATGACATATATATATATACTTGAGTCTATGTAAATACAAATTTGCCCAATATATATTTACGAACACGGAGCCCGGCGTTGTTCGGTCGTAGAATACGCTTAAATATATTTTACTTTATGCAGTATTCGTATTTATTATTATAGAGCCAATTCTATTGTACCCAGTATATAGTGATGATTTCAAATAGTTTTAAAATATGACTTGGGTTTTATTAGATAGAATCAAAACCAAAACATCTATCTATCAAGTAAGTACTGTATTAGAACATTTATGTATTAGTTATGATATTGAATCCGCCGATTCTTTACGGGAAAATCGTGTAGGCGTATTATTTAAATTTAAATGGGATATATATATATATATATATATATATATATATATATATATATATATATATATATATATATAGGGAGAGAGAGAAAGCGAGAGAGATACATGACAGTTGGATTTGCACGCATGCACCCATATATGTGTCTTTGAGTGTGTGTGTGTGTGTGTGTGTGTGTGTGTGTGTGTGTGTGTGTGTGTGTGTGTGTGTGTGTGTGTGCGTATATATATATATATATATATAAGCAAAGAAGCAAGCAAAGACGACCGGGCGTTTGCTAATTTATATATATATATATATATATATATATATATATATATATATATATATATATATATATATATATATATATATATATATGGCTATCTTGCTGATGCTTGTTGCTGGAATTCAACATTTTGAACCGAGAGAGAGACTTAGCTGTCGTACAAAACTAAAACTCTGTAACATCATCTTTGTATAGATACTTCCTCAGGCATTTGTCTATAAAAATTGTCCGTGGCGATGGAAAATGTGTCACGTGCGCTGGAAGCATGTAATAATTGATCTGCCATCATTCTATATATGCATATGTGTATGTATGCATGTTAATATATGTACTAGTGTATGTATGTGTATGTATACATATTTGTATATGTATGTATATATCTATGTGTGCATATATTTTTATTTATTTATTTATTTTATTTTTGTGTATATATGTTTATGTGTGTTTGTATGCATATATGTATATATATTTGTGTGTATGTATGTATATTTATATGTATATATGCATATATATGTATGCGTATAGGTGCATATATATGTATGTGTAGTATATGTAGGTATGTATATGTGCATGCATGTGTACGTATATGCATGTGAATATTTATGTATATGTGTGTATGTATTTGTATATGATAGTATATATATGTGTATGCATATGTATGTATATGTGTGTGCATGTGTGTATGTATATGTTTGCATGTATGTGTTATATGTATTGTGTATGTATGTATTGATGTATGGATGTGTGCATGTGTGTATGTTTATGGGTATGTATGTGTATGTATGTGTGTATGTGTGTATATATGTATGTATGTCAAGGACCGTCTTCAATGTCATGTCTGCTTGAGCGTGTGAATTCGCTGGCAGGACTGAAAAAATGAATAAAAAAGAAGATTATCTTCGGGCCCATGGACTTTCAGTGACTGAGGGAGTGGCACTCGTCTGACAAGACGTTGCAATCATCATATATATATATATATATATATATATATATATATATATATATATATATATATAAACAACAAACAGTCACCATAACATTTTTTGGTGCAATTTCGGCTTCGCAAAGTGTTGTGGTGCTTCTCCCGCATCCAACCCTTATCCTTGAGTGGCCTCTTGGCCTTGATAAGTTGTGATGACCGTCGCCGATTGTCGTAGAAGATCCACTTTTCATGACACGTCACAATCCACCTGAGAAATGGGTCGTTTTTTTGGCGCAGAAGGAGAGTAAAAGACATCTCAAAACGATGATTTTTTTTATTATTGTTCAATTCATGCGGCACCCATTTATCCAACTATTTTGACTTCCCTATTTGCTTTAAATGGCGAACGACTGTTGAGTGGTCGACTTCTATTTAAACAGCAACTTTTCGTTTAGTGTTGTGAGGATTGGCTTAAATTAAGGTTTTCAAATGGTCGTTATCAACCGCAGTCGACCGGTCGCGACCGTCTTCATCTTCGAGGCTCTCTTCACTATTGCGAAATTTCTTGAACCATCATTGTGCCACACGTTAGTTAGAGGTTCCTGGGCCAAACGTATCATTGCTATTACGAGCTGTCTCCGCAGTGTTTCGGCCTAGTTTTACCTGGAACAAAAAAATCGTATGGATTTTAATTTTGTCCATGCTGTCGGAAAAGCATGGAAAAAAGTGAATGAAGAGATTGCGAACGGCAATGAATAACACAATTCGATAGAACGACAAACACGCTTAAAAATGATATATAACATTCTTATATATATCAATGAATTAATTCAGAAATATATAATATAAATCTCACCTATCTGTTTAAATGTATGTATGAATGTATGTATGCATGTTTGCATGTCTGGCAAAAAGTTTCGACAGAGGTGATTGATTTTCACAAGATTACTATCATTCTGAAGATCTACCCTTCGGACGACAATATCGAAAAATTGGTCAAAATTATTAATTCCTTCACCCTTAACTGGGCACTTTTCCACGGGGAGGGGTCTCTTTTTTCGCGGGTATTTTCGAAAGGCATCCCCTCTTTTCGATTGGCTAGCCTTAATTTAAACATATATCACTTCCGGTTTGGCGATGGGTGCAAACGCTAACACGCCTTTTTTTAAAACTTTCTTTACCTCTTTCACGGCATGGGTTCGAGCCTGCCTACCTACTATCACTTTTTTCTTTTTCTTTTTCGCTCGTAATTTTCCTTTTCTTTTCTTTTTGTTCAAACAGCACTCTTACATCCACCTCCACTTTCTTTTCCGCCTTAGCATCGCGGGTTCGAGCCTGTCTGTCTACAAGCACTTTTTTTTTTGCCCAACACACACCGCCAAACACCCGGGCATTACCGGGCACCCCGGCTAGTCATATAAAAGCAACATATGTGAGAAAACAATATTGTTTTTGCACCAACCTAATAATTCCAAAGTGAATAGAACTTCTTTGTATACTCAGTTTCGAATATACCTAAGACTAATAAATTAATAACTTATTTGCATATTCTTTTCATATGAACTTTTAATTCACTGTTCGTTTTTGTTGTTTTTTCTGTTTTGTTATTGGATTTTTTTTACATGGAGGTCATCAGTTATCAAGATCCGGAAGCCACTCGGGGATAAGGGTGATTGCGTATACAGTAATCAATGGGATGGTATCGTAGTAATCGTTAGTATTGGAGATTTGATAAATTGTCTTACTTAAGAGGCGGTTCATCAGGAATTTGTCTATGTTGGACTTGAAGACATCCAGGTTGTAGTCAGGTGGGAAACAGGCAAACGGAAGAGAGTTTCACAGGCGCGCACTTTCAAGAAAGAAGCTTTGTTCATGGAATCTACGTTTTGATTTAGGCACAGATAAACAGTGGGGAAAATTATTGACAGTGGTTTCAGCTAGACGGGTGTTTATCGTGAAAGATTGGCGATGGGGAGGCAGAGATTGGAGCTCAGACAAGCACTTGCCATGGAAATAACGATAAAACAAAGACAGGCTCGCAACGTCTCTTCTGTGGGAAAGAAGTTGCAGGGAAGAGAAAAGGGCATCCCCCACTAAGCCACGAAGTCTATTTTGTACTCTGTTAAGGCAGGATAGGCTGTTTTTAGCAGCTTCTGCCCAGATGTGGCAGCAGTACTCCATCTTTGGACGTACATGGACGATTAGATTCATTTCAGTATTGCGCACATTTCTACAGGACTAAATCGATATGGAAAATTCTGTAGACTGACTTGAAAGAAGGTCGTTCTACGATGATCCAGAGAAGATAACAATGGTTGCCAAAGACCAATTCTTTTCACAAGATTATTAGATCTTTTAATAATATTTATTGCGTTTGTTCTAAACTTAACGTTCTGTATTTCTGATTGCAATCATACAATGCTTATCCGATCTTTCGAATTAATTTTTTTATTTATGTGTGTTCTTCTCTATAAATAAAATTAATTTGGATGTGTATTCATTCTTCCGGTAAAATAACTGATATAATTACATATTAAATTATAATGCATTGTGTGTGTGTGTTTTTTTTTGTTTTTTTTTTTTTTCATATTTAAAAAAAAAATAAAATGTGAAACTTCATATTTTGAGTAGTATTAATATTCACGCTTCGCCCATACGCGTTAACGCGATACTGGCATTACGTAGACGGTTTCTTCCTTCGTACATTCGTCACGTACTCAGCATTCTTTCCTCCGCTTTATTTATATATCTCGCTCACTTTCTTTCTATCAGCATGCTTCTTAATTTACCGATTCTTAATGTCTTATTATTTCTGAATTTAATTAAAAATATCTGGAAAGTATTTATGTGACTTGAAATGAAATATATATATGCCAAGGTCAGGTAAATACAACATTGCAAACCAAACTGAATTCAGAAATGTCTACCTAAATTTTTATTTTCCGAAGTATAACTGGACAAGTGCAGGATTTTCGTAATTACAGTTCATGATCCAAAGTTGAATCACAGGAAGTTTTAAATGGCGTTTCTGAATTTTTGCGATGAGGATTGGTTATTCGCCTTATTTAGATTCATCGAACTACTGTTCTTATCTTGCGTGTGATTATACAACGTTTCCGTTGAGGTAACATCCGACCTTCTTCAGGTGTATCTTGTCGAACACGGGAACGTTTCTGTCAAACTCGGGAATTTGGACGGAATTTCGAGCGGAGCCCTTTATTTACTTCACGGGGGTAGCGTGCTCTTGTTCCGTCAGCCATGACTGGATAGAGTCCCAAGTAATTCGCAATTGTATTTTTCGGCTGCTCACACTGAGGATTGAACCTTCAACCTCCAGGAGAATATCACTTTTACAATTGATTATTCCAAATACTTTAATCACTGCGCCGTGGGTCCTTGAAGTTAATAAAGGGTTCCGTACAAAATTCTGTTCAAATTCCCGAGTTCGACAGAAACGTAGCCGAGTTCGACAAGATACACCTGAAGAAGGTCGGAGGTTACATCGATCGAAACGTTGTGAAAATCACGCCCAAGATGAGAACAGTAGTCTGATTAACCCAAATGATATAAGTTGTAAATGGTTTATAAAATGTTTGAGATTAACATAAATATTTAGCTTCCAAAAACCTAAAATACCCAAAGTTGAATCGATAAACTAATACCTGTGCACGTTTCATGGGTCATTGTCAGTAGATTCGCGAATATTCTCACATGAGGTTGTTGTCAATTGACGTTTGACATTGGATTTACTTAAGCATAGTTCTGAGCGCGTTTGTGTTTTCTTCCCTCCCCCAACACACACACACCTGGAAATGATGAAACGATGGATCATTTAAAAAAAAAAAAAAAAAAAAGGACTCCAATTTGGTCCGGCTCCGCGGTGCAGGGGTCAAGACACGAACTCTCTCAGTAATACTGCTACGAAAGGCATGAATCCATTTCCTGTCGTCGATCTTCTTGTGTATCGGGAAGACAACTTGCCTAAAAGTACGAAATAACAATTGCGATTAAATATCTGTACGCAACATGCGACACTAATCACCTGTAAAGACATTATTTGCTAGGTGTGTAGAGTGGGTCATGTTTGTCGCAAGGTGAGAATGACAATAATTAAATCCATGGTTTTATGGTAATATTCGGTCTGTACTCCTCAATCGTAACCGAAGAACGACACTCCTTTACTGGCTGTTTGGTTGAAGCAAAATGTATTTGTTCTAATACGACATTTTATTTCTGTTCTCGCTTAATAACCGTACTTTGGGGTAATTGCGCCAAGTCCGGAGTAATTGGGCCAACTAACTAAAAGCATTCTTTTGGAAACCATGAATATAAAGAGCATATTTTTTTAGATGGCGCAATTACCCCCGGATTTGGCTCAATTACCCTCAAAGTACGGCATATCTTTAAAAAGACCGTTATTTATTTACATAAAATTTACTATCTAGGGTTATGCCACCTAAACTGCACCATACCTTCTACATTAACTAAAAATACATAAAAACGTAAAAATTTAAATTTTATACTACCGTACTTTGGAGTAATTACGCCAAATCCGGGGTAATTGCGCCAACGAAAAAAAAAGTGCTCTTTAGATGCGTGGTTTCCAAAAGAGCACGTTTAGTTGGCGCAATTACCCCCAAAGTACGGTATATTTATTGTTTATAACCGTCGTTAAACATGTATTGATGGTTAAATACCATCATACGAAGTAAAAGATAACTTTGTAGCTGGGTTCGAATCCCGTGACTGGAAGTAATCACCATACCCTACACTGAATAGAACGTAAGTTCCAAAAACATATGTCCGCATATATTTAAAAATTCTACTTAATATTTATTTAAAATATAGTATTATTCTAAGGTCCCTTTAAAATAAAAGTTGAGTGCTCTTTAAGGAATTAAGAATAAGCGGTTAACTTTTAGCACAATGGTATATTACGAATCGTTGAATACTCTCTGGGTGTTTACTGTTTATATCTGCTTATATATCATTCACAGATATTTAATTTCGCTCATATCAGGTGCTAATTTTTGATAACCTGGGGTTGAATACCAGCCTACAAAGTCAAGGTTGACTTTGTGAATAGGTTGAATCCAATCACTGGTCGTAATTATCATCGAAAGGCAAATAATTGTAAATATTTAAAAAAAAAAATATTATCATATACCTATAAAACTTAAATCCTTTTAGACTGAGGTAATTTTTATTTTTGTCTCAATCGGGAATGCCAATTTTGAGGAGAAATTGGTATTCCCTCAAATTAAAAATCGAAGGTTAAGTCCACAAATTCAGTACTAAAAGTTAAGGCGCCGGAAATGGACACAGTTTAACAAAAATGTGGAACAGAACATAAGTCACTAAACATGAAACGAAATACGAAACCACGTGGAAATCATTTATTTAAAAATACATTTTGATTTGAAGACTTCTTGTACTATCATGGAACAATAAGAAACTTTCATTTTTTACATTTTTATAAATAATTTATGTATATATATATATATATATATATATATATATTATTATTATTATTATTATTATTATTATTATTTAATTGGAATTGATTACTGAGATGAATATTATTTATATAGTCTCATATCCCGTCGCGGTTACGACCTGACGAAGGCCAGAGGAATAGTTGACCGAAACGTCGTGAAACAACTAAGAAAAGAAGATGATGATAATAGTCCGCAATAAATATAAATTAATAAAGTGTTTTGTTTGTTTTAACACTTGTATAATCACGAAAAAAAGTCAGATTTTATTATTTACTTTTCTATAAGTGGTGTATTTTTGAAATAATATATTTTCATATGAATATATTTAAAATATTAACACAGTATGTATAGAAATGTAAAAAATAAAATAAAATATATGCTCTTTTATTTTTTTTATGATAAACCAAGAAGTGGTCTCAGATGGTTTCGTATTTCGTTTCATGCTAAGTGACTTCCGTTCCATATTTAGAAAAACCCGAGTCCACATCCGGCATCTTAACTTTGAGTAGTGAGTTTTTGGACTTACTCAAACCGAACTTGCTGGTAAAGCTACTTTAAAGGGGGAAGCGCAAGTAAATAGGTATACCTTATTAAAAAAATATATATATATATAAAATCGGTATGTCACTTTCCAGGTAAAGGTAACACATAAAATCCATAATACTTACTGGCTGTGAGCAAAGACAGGCATTAAAATGAAAGGTATAATCTTTGCTTATTTTTTTCATCAAAGGCAATCCAAATACAAAGGCAGGGGACTTCACACAAGCGTGTCAAAACACATGTTGTCTGTATATCATTGGCTTTCTTACGTCGCGATGATGGATCTATTTATAAATAATAAAAGTCCCGGACACACCCTATATTAGCAATGTAAACTATTCACGGATTACTAATATCAGGTAAACTTGACTGACTTGAAAGAAAAAAGGCGCTTGATACTACACACACACACACACACACACATACATACACATACACACACACATACATACACACACACGCATATATCTGTAATATAAAGCTGAACATCTGTGTGTGTGTGTCTGGTCACGAATAGGCTCCTATATGGTTGACTATTATAGAAAACTTATCACATATAATGAAAGATGTATCGAGACACAGGAATATGTATGTTTCATCTGGCATAATGATGATTCATTAAAATTGTGGGGTCTGCGTACGCGCCTGGTCCACAAAGTATGGAAATAAAAAATTAAAAAAAAAAAAAAACGTTTACAAGTGTTTTTGATATAGATGTACATATATGTGCTAGTATATATATATATATATATATATATATATGTGTGTGTGTTTGTGTGTGTGTGTGTGTGTGTGTGTGTGGATCGTGTTCAAACTGTAAACGGGATTAACGACGTATTATTTTATTATTTGCACATTTCACATCTGGTTCAAATGTGAAAAAAGTGAAAAATCAATCAAAGGTTGGATAAATAATTCGACAATGATTAAACAGTTACACTCCCCTCTCTCATTATATATATATATATATATATATATATATATATATATATATGTATATATATATATATATATATAATTATTTTTTTTTTTTACTATTATAATTAAATACCTACAGACACTAGTGTTTCATCCTTTCGGGATTCTTCAGTGCAGGGTGTCACGATTAACACCAGCCGAACGATTCGAACCCCACAACACGAGACATCTCTGACTCGATTAGCGGAGACCGTATCCATTCGGCTACCATTAAATTTACACATTTTTAATTTTAAATGTTCATTTACGTCAGTCACACAGTGATCTAATCGTTATACGATGATCTATGCATAAGAGCTAAATTGACCGACTTTAATTCAACTGGAAGTGCTCAACGATAAGAAATGAATTTCTTAAAGGGTTTGTCATAATTATTTTTTTACTATAATAATTAAATAATTTATTATATTGTGTTGGGACGATTCCAATGTTTTTCTCGATTCCATGCTAAATTCCCGATTCCGATACAATTACCGATTTCGATTCTTTACAAATCATTATTTAACTATAAGATTGTTATTTTCCTCAATTTCGTAAAAAAAAAAATGTTAAATATGCAGATATATTCCTAAACGTCAAAATACAATTGTGAAGGATGAGCTATCGATTTTAGCTTTACCTGTATTTTATAATCAATGGATATTTACGTATTTATCAATATTACCAGCAATGAAAGATTTTACTTGAAACAAAATCAGATAA
Organism: Euprymna scolopes; assembly: GCF_053919585.1. Taxonomy (NCBI): domain Eukaryota; kingdom Metazoa; phylum Mollusca; class Cephalopoda; order Sepiida; family Sepiolidae; genus Euprymna; species Euprymna scolopes. The sequence goes on along the minus strand of NC_136511.1, from coordinate 48,193,004 downwards.
AAACACACAAAAGAATCGATTTGGCATAAAAAAAATAGGAACCAATATTTCCGGTTTTTATACCGATTCCGGGACCTCCACATGTTCCGATTTTTACAAGTCTCGATTCCGATTCCGATCAATCGTCCCAATACTAATATATATATATATATATATATATATATATATATATATATATATATATATATATATATACATTGTATTTTGTGTACAGAAAGTCATTGGTTCCGTCGGTTTCAAGCCTGATAATTAGGACCGTTTAAGATATCAATATCAAGCTCTCTTCAGCCAATACTCATCTCTCTCTCTCTCTCTCTCTCTCTCTCTCTATATATATATATATATATATATATATATATATATATATATATATATATATATATAGTATAATTTTTTTCTAAAACTCAAAGACTTACAGATTTTTCATAACTTTCTTTAATTCTATCGTGAATGTTTCCATTACAGGTTTTTCGTGAACAGGTGGACAATTTGTGGTCATATGTTTTCACCGAAATCCTCCAACCTATCAACTCATCAGATGCGATTATATATATATATATATATATATATATATAGAGAGAGAGAGAGAGAGAGAGAGAAAGAGAGAGAGGGGGAGTAAGAGAGAGGGAGAGTAAGAGAAAGTTGGTATAGTGATGTTTTAAGGGTAACAAGGAAAACAGAACAAGGGAATAGCGCAGCAAAGAAATATAAACAAGAACATACAAAAGTGTTAGTCGTTTGTCTAGCTGATGAAAAGTTTTGGTTTTCCCACCGGATATCGACTCCGCATTAGAACTTTGTCTTCCGGTATCCATTGTTTATTACTCAGTGCACTTGTAACACAGGCCATTTCTGCTAAAACAAGAATATCCATTGTTAGCGAACTAAGTTCAGTTTGAAGAGAATCAACGCCCTCTTCTCATTGTCACATTATATTATACATTATTCACTTGATGTAGTTATTTCATAGTAAATCAACAGATGTCTTTTGCAAACGTTATTTATTCGCCTAAAATTCCCATTCTTCAAACGATGTCTTCGCAATGATCTGCTTTGGAAAGTATTAATATTCCACGTGTACCATCGATTTATTTGTCCATGTAATCCTTGCATAGGAGAAACGTAAAATGGGTTAAAATTGACGAGTCTAAATAAGGGGTTGATAAATTACATGGATAGAAACACCCATCGAGTGCAATAAAATGAATTGATTCGAGGCAAAAATAAACAAACGCCCGATTTCCATGACAACAGGTGAATGTACGATTCGACAGATGTTAATACAAATGTCCTTTTAAAATCGATCTGGAACCAAAGTTTCGCATTCTATTAAAATAATAAATTCATTTGTTTCTTAAATTCATTCATTTATTTGACCTTTTTTTCTGAACAGTCTGTTGCGACCATATACAACTTATTCTTGCACACACATACACACACGCACACATGAATATATACATATATGTGTGTGTGTGTGTATGTATGTGTGTATGTATGTGTACGTAATTTTATTTATTTATACAAACATTATCGGATATATATGTTAATTTATTTCTTAAATTCATTAATTTAGTGGACCTTTATTGCCGAGCAATGAGCTGCGACCATATCCTCTCTCTAAATTAAAGTACACTTTTTTTGCATGCACATACACACACACATACACAAACACACATACACTATATATATACATATATACACACACACATATATATATATATATATATATATATATATATAAAACAAATGACAAAAGTCTATATTCCAAATTTCATGATGTTGGTGATCTTACAATTTATTTCTTCCTGTTCTTGACAAGAACTCTTTGGTAGCACAAAATCATTCATTTAATTATTATATCAATTAAAGAATCTATTTCTCACTTAACTCATCAGTAGAAGTAGCAAGTATCAATCCACAAAAAAAAAAAATGAAATGCATTTGAGCATGATTAAAAAATCCGAAAATTTGAAAAGAAGTTTAAATTACTTTATTATTAGCGTATATTAAGCCATTTGAATGTATTGCGTGCTATCCTAAGTGTGTGTCATTCTATCTATGTATATACCTATAAAGTCGAGTTTTTCTTGCTCTGGCATTGACATTAAAAGCCTATTGTTTTCTAGTTAAAAATTATTAAAACGGATTTCTTAGCATATTCAGTCATGGATATGCGAGAGACTACATGAAGGTTAACTAATTTCTTGCATTCCTTTAAAAAACGAGTATTAATTATTTACTTATTCATCTGTTAGGTTTTCTTATAAGATAGTGGATTTCATTTCACTATTAAGCTGAATTCTATTTCTTCATAGTTTCTACATTCTGCATAGAATTTAAGATGAACATTTTCTAGCACACGGATGTATATATATATAAACAGTTGAACTACGCTGATGAGAGGTAACGACCTCGAAACACGCGTGTACGTAGATTACTGTTTTAAAAATAATATATATATATATACATATACATATATATATATATATGTGTATATATATATATAAACCTGAACGTCTGTGTGTGTGTGTGTGTCTGGTCACGAACAGGCTCCTATATGGTTGACTATTTTAAAAAACTGATTGCATATAATGATAGATGTATCGAGGATCAGGAATGGGTATGTTTGATACGGCAGAACGGCGGGTCATAAAAATTGTGAGGTCTGCATTCGCGGCTTGCCCCCCAAAGTATGGAAATAAAAAATGATAACAAAAAACGTTTACAAGGGTTTTTTATATAGATGTACATAAGAATACTTTGATAAGTACGTTTCAACTTAAAAAGGGACGGTATAATAAAATTGTGGGGTCTGCGTTCGCGCCTATACTCCATGGAAATATGGCACAAACTTTAACAAAGATTTTTCATATCTATCTGCGTAAGTATACATTGATAATTAACTTTCAGTTTGAAGAAATATGGTATAATAAAATTATGACTGAATGTAAATATTTCACTAAGTTTAACAAGGTTTTTTTAAAAAGGGTGAAGTTCCACAATAACACCTTAACTTTAATCTTAATTCACGTTAGCTTTTATTTATTTTTTAATCATATTGTGTCGAATAAATTCACCTCATGAATTCACGTTCTCATGAAAGTGAAAGCCAAAAAAAAAAAAGTTGGAACTTTAGACAATTCTCGACACAAATTTTGCATAACTCTGTTTTTGTCCTTCTCCACTTGCACGTGGCACTCTTTCGAAAATAGATAAATAGATAAATAATAAAAAAATAAGAACGTTACTTGTTATCGTGTCAAAAGAAGGAAAAATTCATGCTCACGTGATTACGTGTCTTTTTAAAACATTTACATAACCTTTTTATTTTGATTTATATATCTGTGTAAGCTTTTTTTGTCAGTGTACTAGAAGGAATTCAGTTGATTACAACCCTTTTTGCGTGTTCTTTATATTACAATAGTACAACAATGAATCTGACCGCGCAATATTACACCGTTGAATACTGTAAAACTGAAACGAAGCTGCTCTGATTGAAAAGGGCGCTATTTTCTTCTTATTCATACTTATATCGATTCTTTGCTTTAAGAAACTAAAGTAATTACGTGTTTACCTTTTTAATATCCCATTTTGCTGTTTCGGATTATTTTACTGAAGTAAGTAAAGCTTCATTATTTTTCAAAACTGTTTTTGTTTCTTTGTTTTTCGATATGTCGTCGATATTATTTAGTAAGAGTGTTTAGTAGAAAAGCCAACAAACGACTACCCGAAAAATAAAACATACAAGAAATAACTGTTACCATAGTCAATAAAAGTTCAGTTCATGTTTTGCTTTTGGTTTGAAATAGTTTTTAATGCTCTTTACTTGAAATAATTTCAGCGAACCAAAATTAAAACGAAATATGAGGCGATAACTACTTAAATGAATTTTTATATAAACATGCCATAATCGAATGTTCCTCAAGCACAAAATAACGGAAAACATTAAAATATGTTTATAAATATTCCTTACGTTGATGGAACTCTCTTAAATTGTTAACACAGAATGCTCAGGTGCCCCTCTATCAAATTGAAAACGGGGCTCTCAATTTCAAAGTCGCTGCCATTTGGATTTTTTTTTAAAACTGGTTCGTGAATTAAAAAATAATGTTTTTTTTACAAACTACTTAAAACTACAAACCAATGAATTTTTATACCATAAAAGTAACTTTTATTGACTATGATAACATTTATTTCTTGTATATTTATATTATTATATATATATAACATTTTCTCTTTGTAAGGAAACATCATTTTGTTGGTCACTCTTGGCTACGAATGGAAACAAAGTTGATATAAAAAATATATTTTCGCGAAAATTATCTTTAGTTTCATTATATTTTGCTTAGGGTAATCTTTTTGAGTATCAAAACCTATCTCTTTACAACCCCCTCCTTTTCATAACCTATCATACTTTTATCAATCACAGTCCATTTTCTGTAGGCTGTTTTTGAACCCAGTCAACGACGGGTACTTCTGCTAGTATATATATATATATATATATATATATATATATATATAGAGAGAGAGAGAGAGAGAGAGAGATAGAGAGAGAGACAGACAGACAGACAGACAGACAGACAGTCAGAATTAATGACAAAAGCTATATTCCAAAATTGATGATGTTGACCATCTTATAATTTATTTCTTTAATTCAGTTGACCTTTACCACTCTTGACAGTATCTGTTTCGTAATGCAAAATCAATCACTTTATTTTCAATTTTCACCCCAAACAAGGCGCAGTGCCACTTTGAAGTAGGGGGCTATTATCGGGGACATAAGTTCCAGTGGTATTATGAAGGGAGATGAGTAGCAAGATGTCTGTTCACATTACACTTGAAATTCTGCATGTCAGTACAGTTGGGAAAACAGAATCCCGGAAGGAAGTTCCAAAGTCTAGCAGTTATGCGGAAGAAATTATTGGAGTAAAAGGCTTTCTTACTCCTAGAGATCTCTACTGTGAAGGGGCGGGATTTAGTTGCTTGTCGGGTTTGTCGGAGGGATTCACCTCGAGGGGTTACAAGTGCTTGTAGTTTGTCAGAGCATTCACCATAAAAATACATGTAAAACAGGCAGAGGGGTGCAACATTTCGTCGATGGGACAGAGGCTGAAGCGTAATGACAGTTCAGGATTTATCAGGTTGGCGGCTCTCTTTTGAACCTTGTACAGAAGTGAGAGACAAGTAGCAGATGCACCAGCCCAAAAGTGACAACAGTACTCCATATATGGGCGAATGGTGGCCTTATAGAGGTACAGGATACTTTCAGGCGTAAGTAGCTTTCTAGAGCCCACCTCCTTCGCAGTAGCCTTGGCAATGCTCTCAATGTACCTATTCCAGTTCATGTTCCCTGTAAACGTTAGGCTTAATTATTATATCAATCAGTGAATCTATTATGCCCTTAACTCATGAGAAGACTTAGCAATAATCAATCCATCAAAAAAAAAATGAAGTGTGATTTGATGTGATTAAAATCGGAAAATTGGAAGAAGCTGCAAATACCTTTAATGTTTCCATTACACCATTTTGAATTATTCTCTATATTGCTCTGCAATTACATTGAGCTTCTTAAATAAGGATTAATATATATTATAAGAAAATATATTTCTACAGAAATATATATATGTATATATATATATAGGCATCCACATACAGTACTGTTATGCTGTATCACATCTCATGAGTGTCTCATATATATATATATATATATATATATATATATATATATATATATATATATATATATATATATATGACACTAGAAAAAATAATTTAATAGGTATTGTTGACTTCTAATAAAATGCCAGAAAATTTGCAAAATCCGACATAGACAGGTACTTCTGCTAGTTTGTTTCATATATTTACGAAGTTTTGACAACTGTGAAATCCGTGCAATTTCAAACCGCACTGTTTGAATAATTCTTGTCTACTACTAATTTCTAAAATGTTCGCTTGAACTGGCTTTTATCTGAATTTAACGAAAGAAGCCGACGGGATAAAAAGTACTAGCCAGGTTGACGTCACCTGTAAGTCATGAGGCTTACAAGTGGCGACATCTACCGAGGCGCGTTAATATTGTTCAGTCGAACAACTTGTAAAGTGACTGATAAAAAAAAGCAAATGTAAATAAAAAAAAATATTTTAAAAAAAGAAGAAATCTGAAGATGGTGACAGTGAGAGAAAGAATTATATGACAGGTCTGACGATACTTGAGACAATAATAATTAGCGATGCTACGATTCCAGTATTTTTCCCGATTCCGATACAATTATCGATTCCGTACTAAATTCCCGATTCCGACACAATCAGCACACACGCAGGGAATCGGGGCTTTCCCGGGGACTGACGTATTGATTGGGGATTGGGTCGAGAGAATAACCTATTCTACATATCACCCGGCTATATAAGCGAATGCCTGCGCCAAAATCGGTGAGTTGAAGCTGAATCTCGAGACAATTTACCACTAATCAAAGAGTGGCCGTCGCACCCCCTCCCCCGTCCGTCGCCATCGCAAAACACGGAGAACAAGATTCAATAGTGTGTTTTGTAAGAAATTAACATTGGACATTTGTATATAGTTTATATTATATTTTGTAAATTTGCGTTGAATTAACTCCTAGAATAGAGAAATCTGAGTTTGTCTTTCTTTTGTGTCCATGAAAATCTCTTCACTTCCAGCGTGATACAGTATGTCAATCCGAAGGTGAAATCGACGCTGAAACCGACCAACAGATCCTGCTGCACCAAGAGAACTCACGGAGAATTGCGTGTGAAAGACGATCACGGCGCGTGTGTGAGGATTCATACCTGTTATCAGCGACCCTAAAATGTCACAGTTGGTGACCAAGAAAAAGAGCCCGTTCAAAAAATGCAAATATATAATGAATGAACCCGAACTAAAGCAAATATGATAGACATTTATCAACGTAATGAATTTTGTAAGTGTTGTATAGAACGCATAATATAATATTTAGTCCACTTCACCTTATCATAACAAAGGTTCATACAAAATTTCACTCTAATATTTTCAGAGAAAAAACTGGAACGGACAGACAGTAAAAAAAATCTGACAAATAAAGAGAAACAATATAGATTAAGATTAATTCCCCCCCCAAAAAAAAAAGTTCAGCATGCATGATCCCCCATGAGTGCACAGTGAATAGAGCATAAAAAATGACTAAGTTCAGCATTTGCCAGCCCCCCCATTTAGCCCAAAAGTCCCCAGATGACGTCAAATCCTGGTGAAAATGAACAAACGGTGCAGTTTTAGGGCTTAGCATATGTAAATTTGAGTTCAGCACCATGCAAAACTGCTAAATAGACATACACAGAAAATTACGGACAAATATGGTAAAATAGTCCCCAAACTGGAGTGTTTTTATTCGCCCTAAAAGAGCCCCTGGGACACACCCAAGACTTATCCCGAAGTATAGACAAACAAAATTATATAGAAATCAGTTAGTTACAACTTTTCAGAAAGTTTTATAAAAATCCAAGGCATCAATTTTTTTTAATAAGCATAAAAGTGTCAATTTTACCCATTTTAACACAAAAGGTACACCTAGGGGGGGGGGGGCAACCGGAGTTTTCTCGGAAAATCCGTTCTGTTACTTTTTTTACTCATATTATGTTTAATGTTTGTGCAAAATTTAAAAAAAAAAATCCAAGGCGTAGTTATTGAGAAAAGTGCGGAGAGACGAACGGACGAACGGACAAAAGTTGATTTACGGGTCACCCTCCTTTTGTCGGGGGACCAAAAACATGATAATGGTGAGTATATTCTTATTACAAAAATAATTTACATGTTATTAATGTTTCTTAAGTATACATCATTTGAACTTTAGCAATCATGATAAATGCAATGTCTGCAGATTTAATCAACATTTATTTGTATTATTTATAGTCTTCGTACTATTATTCTCATCTTGAGTGTCATTTTCACAACATTTCAGTCGATGTAACCTCCGACCTTCTTCAGGTGTATCTTGACCAACTCAGGAATTTGGACATAATTTCAAACGGAACCCTTTATTTACTTCACGGGAGTAGCATGCTCTTGTCCCGTCAGCCATGACTAGATAGAGGTCCTAAGTAATTTGCAATTGTTTTTTTGGTTGTCCACACTGAGGATTGAACCTTCAACCTTTAGGAGAGTATCACGTTACTTGAAAAGGGTTGGTATGTCGTACAATAAAACAACCATCACGCATTAGTACTTGAATATGTGAATGTGTAGACTTAAAAGATAGTAAAAAAAAAAGAAAAGGCTTAATCTACCATTAATCCTCAGTTTGTGTGATTGCCAGACTTAGTTGTAACTCATTTTCAAACTATGTTTTAAAGAATGAAACTCCAACACATTTGGCGCTACCTGATCCAGCTTTCTAACGATACTGGCTTCCTGATCTAAAATGCACCAAACCTTGATATTATTGTTTTTATCCTTTCTCTTTGCAAAGCTCAGTCATATTCTGCAAAATTGGAAAAAAAAACAAAACAAAACAAAAAAACAAACACAATGAATTTAAAGACGTAAACAATCTGTAACAAAAAACAAAAAAATAGTGATGGGGCGATTCCAATATTTTCCCGATTCTGACACAATTATCGATTCTGATTCTTCATAAATCTCTAAATATTTAACTATAAACTTGCTATTTTCCCCGATTACGTTAAAAAAAAAAACACGTGTTAAATGTTCAAATATTTTCTCAAACGTAAAAATACACTTTGGGGGGAGGGTGATCTATAGATTGCAGTGTTACTGATATTTTAAAATCAATAAATATTTATTATATCGTTATAACTACAAGCAGTGAGAGGTGTTGTTTAAACAGAATCAAATAACAAAAAGATAATTAAAAGAATCGTTTTTGGCATCGGAAAATAAGCAAAATTTTCTTTGATTCCGATGCCGATTCCGATACCCCATAAAGTTTCGATTTTTCCGATTCCCGATTCGAATTCAAATTAATCGTCTTAACACTAATAAAAACTTAACACTAATAAAAACTTAACACTAATAAAAACTTAACACTAATAAAAAACACTTATGTCCAAAATTACTGTATTTTGCATTGCATAACCGGAAAAATGTTGAGATGCGTGAAATAAAACCAAAAATATCAAACCAATGAAAATGGTAATAGTCACAAAAAAAGAAAAAAAATGAAAAGAAAATGTCAAATATATTTATATGGAAGAAAGAGATTTGTAGCCCTGGGGCAGGTTGATTTGGTAAATGCTAACCCTAAACCTGAAATATATAATGTCCCACCTCCTTGTAGCACCTCTCAACACTAAGACAAAAATCGTAATCCAAAACCGTTTCTCCTCTTATCTCTCGATTTTCGCTAATTCTTTTGCTAATCCCTTTTCAACTGTTTCCCCTGCCCTAGGAATTATTTTAAAGACATCGGCTTTTGCTTATTTTCTCGTTGGCGGTTCTCAAATGTCTGTGGTTACTGCTGAATGCGTCTTCCCATCCCCTCTACCCCCCCCTCTCTCTCTCTCTCTCTCTCTCTCTCTATCTATCTATCTATCTTTCTATCTATTTCTCTCTTCTTTATCCTCTTTTTCTTTGCTCTACGAACAATAACGTAAAAAGCACCGAATCTTTATCTGCGTGAAAATGTGGGACTGGATCTTCAGGCGCTATCAGCGATTCTAATCCTGGCGGTGCCAAATGAGGGGACCGAAGATTTCTTCTCAAACCGATGAAGCGTGAAGCGTGGGAGGGAAACCGTGCTAAGTTGAGGGAAGTAGTAAGGGGAGGAGAGTCTTAACTCAAATTTGCTCGGTGCAGAGTCACCTCGATTTGGTCGGTACTGCGGAATGAAATAATATATTTTGTATTCTTCATTTGGTTTCCTTCTTTTTATTTTTAAACGAAAAATGAAAATAATTTTAGTGGAAAGGCAGCTTTAAAGAATTGGAAAAGTACAACATGTTGAAAGAACTACAAAAAAATAAATAAATAAAATAAAATAAAATAAAAACAAGAAAAATAGAAGAAAACGTATTTTATTATATCAAGTGTATTTTTAGTCGCGTGCAAACGACTCTATAAGTCACTCCGTCGGTCCGTCGGTCGGTTGGTCTGTCCGTAACACTTTTGTGCTTGGCCTTTTTGGTTAATATCAAAGGTCTGTTGTTAATAGATGCTGTTCTTAGATTTTTAAGCTTGTATTGGTCCTTTGGCCAAGATCAAAGTGTATCCAATGTCGTTGACAATGTGAGGCCGCCATGCGACAGGGAAAGACAAATGGTCTACATTACAATCTTGACCGTGGCGAGAATGGTGATTTGGACGACGCGTCTGCAAGGTGGCCGGGGGTATTGTCTTTTTCTGATCAAGATCTGTTCGCTTTCTTTAAACACCAACTACGGGTGAAGATCAGATGTGATAGAAGAAGGCTACATCGCGCGGCATTTGACAGAAGATGGATACATGTAGCAAGTCTGTGTGTACGAAAAGGAGCCAAATTTGAATACGTGTTCCCTGCCTAGGTGTGGAACGCGCAGTTCCGTCAAGTGTAATTTTATTCTTAGCTAGCTGAGTGAGTGCTCGACCGCCCCCTCCAGATTAGGAAGCCTCCAAGATCCCCACTCCCACCTAATTGCATTTTTTTTCTTCTCACCCCTCTCTCTAAATTTCACCCACCTTGGAGAGAAAAAATCAATAACTAACACCCCCATCCCCCACCCACACAAAATTTTCTTTTCTCCATTTCGTCCCATCTAGACAGCATCCTCACTTAGAGACTGGTCCGCAGGAGCTCAGGTTCCTTTACAAACCAAAGTGGAACGGACAGTCTATCAACTAGACGGGGTTGGGAGGACCCTACTAATCACTACTGGAATTTTTTTCCCCCCGCCCTCGAGACAAATGAATTATTGTATTACCTTTATTGTTATCTTTTTTTGTTTTTACACGCTAATAAAATATGTTTTTAAAATTAGGTGCTAAGTAGGACGTCTCCAAGTACGAAAGGACGAATGCGGTATTATGGTGAAAGAAGATTCTAGCTAAGAGTAACTTTTGTTTAGTTCTAGGGTGACAAGGATGACCAACGACTCCCCCCCCTTTTGAGTTGGCCTTGTGCCTAAGTTTATTGTTCATGTTCATTTTTTTCCTGAATGAAAGATTTAATATCTCAAAGTGTAGTATGTGTTCCGGCAGATACTGCAAGCAAAGACCATATGTGAGGGCAACCCTACATATAAGTTATTGGTCAATGTAGGGAAAATCCTTCATGCCAATCGTCACTATCCAGCTCTCCTACTCCCGGGGAGTTGGTCCCCATTTCCCCTTCACTCCTCACATTAAAGATCGGCCTTTTGTCTAATTTGCTCGGTGGGGGAGCAAATAAATACCCTTTTCTTGGCCTTTTAGCCAAGATCAAAGTGTAGTATCTATCCTTGCTACAAACTGTACTTATGTTTGTAACTTTGTGATATAAAGAGGGGGATCACTTTTCTGTATTAATTTAATGTAAAATGATCACCCACTTTACAACCAATCAGTCTCAAAGCCATTCAAGTCATTCTCCAGATCATTCAAGTTGTTTTTAAAGGATTCCAGTTCTTTTTTTAGGCATTCAAGCCATTCTTAAGGTCATTCAATTCATCCTTAAGTTCATTAAAATCATTCTAAGTCATTTACTTTTTATTTATTTAAGTCATTGCAGCCCATTTTTCGGTCATTTTAGTTTATCTTTAAGAATTTCATGTCAATCCTACATTCACGCATTCATTCATTACACGAGAGCACGCGTTTAATGGCTTGTGTAAAAAAATTATTTAAGTTAACACTTTATATCATTACGATTCGAATTTATATCTGATTGTTCTTTTAAGAAAATATACGTTGCTCCCGTTATTGCTTCCATCTATATTTCGCTTTAGCTTGGCATTCCAGCCATTGTTTTTAAGTATTTCTAAAGATTTTTAGGCAAGTTGCTTCTATCACAATAGGTATAATTTTTCTTTTTTCAGAGACCATATCCTCTTTAAATCATTCTGGAAGTCCGGATATTTTGTTATCACTTCTCGTTCAGGGTTTCACTTTTATTTCAAAGTTCTCAGAAATCAAGAGCCCCTTCCCTGAGGATGAACACTTGATCTCTATGTGAAATACAAAGACAAATAAATAACATCTACATAAAATAAAACCGCGATACCCAGCAGTGGCGCGAGATGGGATACTGGTAGAGGCTTAGGCTTCTTTCCATGGGGTCCCGATTTCGAATTTCGCAAGATTCAGACACTCTGAATAGTCATTGACGAGGAAACACGTGTCAATGGATAATTATATTTTAATAACAATATGCTGCTTCCTATTTGAGGGTACCAAATTGGTAAAAGTGAAACTTATTCCCAACTCGTATTTAGGTAAAAATGCACTTCCGTATATATAATTGAATTCATTTAAAACGTATCGCGAACAAAGACAAACAAATAACATATACACATGAAATCCATAGATATGTGAATATTCCATTAAAGTTCTTCTTTGCCTTTCAAACGCTGAGTTCGTATCAGGTTGATGCAAAAATAATGTCGTTTTTTACGTGTATATATATATATATATATATATATATATGATAAAATCATTATTTTTGCATCAACCTAATATATAAATTGAGAACATAATTTTCCTCTCCCCAGCTAACCATTTAAATATGTCATAGTATGTCTTTCTTATGATTTCATGGTTTTACTTGATTCCAGGAGAAGATTCATCTAGTCTGGGGGAGTATTCAACTTTGTTCTGACTTGAGGTAAAACCACTTGAAGAAGGTATGCCATCTATAATATAAATCTCACCTGTCTTTTTAATGTATGTATGTATGTATGTACGTATGTTTGTATGTATGTGTGTATGTATGTATGTATGTATGTATGTTTGTATGTCTGCCTGAAACTTTCGACAGAGGCGGAGGATTTCACGAAACAGGAATCGTTTTGAAGCTCGACCCTTCGGACGACAAATATTGAGGAATTGGCTATAAAAACATTTATTTCTTTACTCTCAACAGGACACTTTTCTAGAGGGAGGGGTAGCTTTTTTCGCCGATATTTTCGAAATTCATCTCCTCTTTTCGATTGATTAGCCTTAACTTAAACCTAAGTCACTTCCGGTTTGGCGTAGGGCGCAACAGCAAAACATCACGTATTTTTTCCTCTTTCTTTTCCTTCTTCGCGATACGGGTTCGAGCCTGCCTTCCTACTACCACTTTTTTTTTCTCTCAACACACCTCCAAACACCCGGGTAACGCCGGACACCCAGGCTAGTCTATTATATAAAGCGCAAAACGTGTGTGTGTGTGTGTGTGTGTGTGTGTGTGTGTGTGTGTGTGTGTGTGTGTGTGTGTGTGTGTGTGTGTGTGTGTGTGTGTGTGTCGCAAAAACTTTCCACAGAGGCGATGGATTTTCACCAGATATCATTTTGAAGCTCGAGCCTTCGGACGATTGGCTAAAATCATTGATTTCTTCACCATCAATGGGACACTTTTTTACAGGGAGGGGTAGCAAAAAATCTTTCCTTCATGTCACTCCAGCCAAATACGCAAGCAAAAGATGTTGTGTACTTTAATTAGTTTAAATATTATGAAATACCGACACAAATTCGATCGCACGGTCATGGTACAATGGTCAAAGTAGAAGCGTTGCTATTTTTAGTTTGCAGGTTCGATCCGAGTTATAAAATACTTTTTTTTTTTTTTTCGATTTTTGAACTATTAATATTGAAACAGAGTTGCTTATGCTGTTTTTTCGGGGGATTTTTCGGGTTTTTTTTCCATCAAGTTCGCTGTCTTTTTTTTGTTTTTTTTTTCCGATTCTTTTAAAAAGTTTGACATCGTTTTTTTTTATAATATTTAAACAGGCTTATTACCTCGCTTATTCTTTAGTTTCCATTTTGTTTTGCTTTAACTCCCCAACCCATATACATCTCCAAATACCCGGGCAACGTCGGGCCCCCACTAGTTTCTCATAAAAGCCAGTACGGGTTAACCATATCAAGGAAATCTTAATTGTACTGCGAATACTATCTTGTTTTGGGTTTACTTTCAGGTAAAGTACTCTCATGCCAGGGTATATTGACAAACAACCGAGAACATTGTCTAGTTGGCATTCAAGTTCTCTCCTATACGCATTCAAGTAGGGGTTGTGTATGTTTAGCTTAAAGTAAACAACTACAAAACTATAACCTCAAAGGTTGGTATATTCTTGATTAGCGTTACCCAGGATGAATAATATCTAAAATCTACAAAAAAATTAATTATTCTTTAGGGATCAAATTGCCAAAGGGTCGGTTTTCAATCATTTCATGTATATTCATTTCTCGATATATATATATATATATATATATATATATATATATATATATATATATAAAAGAAAGTAGTCAAGGTGTATACGAGTATACATTTAAGTAGAAGAATGCGCTAAGCAGGAGTGAAAGAGAGAGGAAAGAGGGGAAACGAAGGGGTAGGAATATAGACACGTATATAGAGGGTGGCGAGATGGAATTTTTAAAAGAAATATTTTACACACTTGTTCTGGGCAACGTCGTGTAACCCTGTAAGTTATAAATAAAAGTATGAATGTTATGAAAATTCTTATCTCCGTCAAGATGAAGTGTATGTTTTGGTTTTTTTTTTCTCTCGAGTTTGTCAGTATGTTCATTTGTCACAGTTGGGAACCTGTATCGCTTGACCAATTGTCATCAAACTTAATCAAAGTATCGGTCATGATCTAACATCTAGGTCAAAGGTCAGGATCAATGTCACAGAAACGGTTAAATTCGCATAACTTCTGTTATGTTCATTATGATGACTAGGGCTGTGACGACAGCATATTTTTTTCATTGTTTTGACTCTCGAGTATATATCCGTTAATATCTTATATGTTTTTTCTATAGATGGGTGTGGTTCTCGTTTGTTTGACTGTGTCTAACTGTGACCGATACATACTCGAGAGCCAAAAGAATGAAAAACATATTCTGTTGTCACAGCCCTATTGATGACTTACTAGTGTGCTCATATTGTAGCCAATGAAGTCTTACATTTTATATGGCATTGATCTTTTTTTTTCCTTGAAAAATCCAGTAATGGTCCAAATTTTAATGAAACTCTGATTTTGGATAAGTCTTCGATAACCGTGACCATCCTGTAAAACTTCATCCTTATTAGATGTGTACTAGTATAGCTATCAATATTATCGTTGCATAACTTGAGAATAGATTATACAATGTGGAGAAGTAGGACACAAATTAATATTTGGCTCATACTTACGTTGTCAAGTGAGTATGTCATCATACACCTAAGTTATGTTTTTGTTAAAAAAATTATAGCTATCGATGCTATATACTTTTCAGAATATCTTCTGTTTTACCACTTGAAAAACTAGTTTCATTTTTATTGTTTCGCTTTATGGCAGTTGCATTAGTTTGGAATAATTTAACATCAAATCCATTTAGTTTCGCAGCAAAAGTTATGCTTCAAATTCGTAATATCTAAAAATTATTTAAGAAATACTATTCAGCATCATATCGTATTAATCTGAAAATTCTATTGTTGGCATTGGTTTCCCAGATATTTTTCTAGTCAATTCTTTATAGAAAAAAAAAACAAAAAAAACATCGGATACTTACGGAAGGGGCCACGTGAACGTTGCCAACAACCGAAGTAAAAATGATTTTTGTGGAACGAACTGGATTCGAACTTGGGACACCTAGTTGTTAGTCCGTGCCGTTAACCACTAGATCCACCGTCAACTCTTAGATATTCTATCAAGTATATTTTAATTTGGAAAAAAAACAAGTATTGGTATTTTACTGACTTTAATAATATGCTAGTTCCAGATACATGATCCAGTATCAATCGTCAAAATAAGTTATAAGTTTTTAATTACAATTATTTTTAATATTCTAAATGGCACGCACGCACACACACACACACACGCACACACACATACACACACACACACATATATATATATATATATATATATATATATATATATATATATATATATATATATATATATATATATATATCAAGCCACTTTACCAATACTTAAGGATGAGCACTGTCTGCGGAATTATAACTACGGTAGTCAAATAGCGTCTATACAATGTTCACGAACTCCGCTCGTGCGAACAATCTAGATTGCAATTGTACTTGCCCGAATTCGGCGTTTAACAGTTTATAATTCCTCCTTCTTTCCCTGAAATATATTTGGCTGCTCTGAAGTAGAGGCTTGCCAAAATGGAGCAAAAGGCAGCTTCGTGGCTTTGTTCAAACCTCATAACTGGCAGGAATTATTAGCCTACACATATGATTGCGTAAGCATGAAAAACTAGTGTCTGTAGGTATAATTGTTTTTAATTACATATATATATATGTGTGTGTGTGTGTGTGTGTGTATGTGGGTGGGTGGGTGCATCGTTTTAAATCTATGAAATAAGGAAAGTTTTTCGGTATATTCTGTGCTTTTACACGTTGAATGATTTAATAAATTATTAAAATTTTAATTGTCGTCATTTTATGCAGTTTATATTAATGCCTATTTATTATATCAAGCATCCGTTTAACAAGATAAGATCCAATATAAAATAATCATATTTACATTTTTATCTTTCTCTCTCTCTCTCTCTCTCTCTCTCTCTCTCTCTATATATATATATATATATATATATATATATATATATATATATATATATATATATATATACATATATATCGAATCTATATATCTATCTATCTATCTATCTCTCTCTATATATATATATCGAATCTATCTATCTATCTCTCTCTCTCTCTCTATATATATATATATATATATATATATATATATATATATATATATATATATATATATATCCGGAGTCGAATCCCAACAAGAGTCAAGCTACGCTGAAGAGCAGTAGAGCTCCGAAAGATTACTCTTTTTAAAAATAATGAATAAATAAATTAAAAAAAAATGCGTCCAAATAAAAAATGGGTGACATTCTAAGAAAACATCTGATGTCCGAGGTGGAGACTTTAACCTTAATATCGTTTACAAAATTAACAACAAAAATTACGTATACAGATAAACGATAAAAAACTAAACAGTAAATTGTCTATGGTCATAGCGTAATGGATTAGGGCGCTGGACTGAAATACATAAGGTCCGGGGTTCGAATCCCAACAACAGTAACGCTACTACAGTGAAGTGGAGTAGGTCTCCGAAACATGCGTGTCCGTAGTATACTGTTTTTAAAAATAACATATATATATATATATATATATATATATATATATATATATATATATATATATATATAATTGTCTCAGTGTGTGGCAACATCACAGTAAACTAGTCGATCTAAGAACCACACTCACCCGGCAGATGTCGTTGTCCGTTCGAGAACCGTTTTAAAAACTCATTATTCAACACACACACACATATATATGAATGTGCACGTGCGTGTGTGTGTACATGAACTGTGAGGAACAATACGGGAGAAGCCCCCGTTCCCACCTGTTTCTGCTTGTTACAAACATATCCCCTGCCAGAAGTACGCCCTCAGAATGTTCCTTGCCCTGAGCCTTGGAGCATTCCTTCAAAACGCTTATAAGCCTCCTGTTAAATCTTCTGACAACTGAACTACGGCGGGCAAAAAAATACCCCCTTCTTCCCGAGCCGTCCGCCTCTCCCCAAAAGTTATGACTTACTCAGCACCTCCTATCATCGTACTGAACTCTTGCACGAGTTGTAATTGCTGCGATTAGATACGTAGTATACGTAGTCCGGTTAGCAACAATAAAAAGCCTCACCCCCACCTCCTAACAAATAAAAAACTTATTAAGGTGAACAAATTCAATCTCCGTGTTCAACAATGAAGTCATCATTTTAGGACTCGCCTCTGCTTTATTGTCATTTTCATGGCAAGTACTTGTCTGAGCTCAAATCTATGGTCACCTTTTACAAAAACTGCCCACCTGTGGAACTCTGTTTTACTGGTCTGCTTTCTAGCTGGCTACAATACTATTGTCTTCAAGTCACACGTAAACATATTATTAATAAACCGTCCTCGTAACTGACCTAATTTTACCAAATTTCCACCACTAACGATTATTACGCTACTGTCCCAATGACTACCAATATACACATTAACCCTTATACTCGAGTGGCATCCGGACCTTGATATGCGGTAGCTACTTTAAAAAGAACAACATTCGACTAGCTACAAGCACTATATACGATTTCCCACTGTCTCTCTCTCTCCCTCTCTCTCTCTCTCTCTCTCTCTCTCTCTCTCTCTCTCTCTCTCTCTCTCTCTGCCTAAATCTATGCATTGAGAATGGTGAAAAATAAATCCTGGAGCACAAAAGATCATTCCTCTTAGTAGTACCACTCCAGGCTTTGTAGCTCTTCACCGTTTTGAGATAAAATAATAGGAGTCTTTATGTTTGGAATGACCCTAGCATATATATATATATATATATATATATATATATATATATATATATATATACATAAATAGGGGAGTAGTCACCAACAATGTGTATTTTTAACATTATTTTATTATTCCGTGTCTTGGTTTTTCATTGAGAATTATGTTTGGATCATTGTAATAATGTTTTTAAGTCATTGAAATCCTTTACGCGCGTTTCAGACGGTCTGTGATGCGTTCTCGTCAGAAATTATTTTCATATGTGTAAAAATGGAGATTTTCGTAGTTAGTTTGAAGTTTTTCCAAGGGGTGGAGGCTTGTAAGTGTTTGTTATACATTGGTATGCTGAATTTTTATTGCTTTTTTATTTGGTTTGCCCAGGGAGACGTTGACCTCGCTGTAGTCGCTATCTCTTTCTGTATATATATATATATATATATATATATATATATATATATATATATAGAGAGAGAGAGAGAGAGAGAGAGAGAGGGATATTAAAAAATCTAAGTTACAAGTCCATTAACGTTTCGTCTTTATTGTAACGGTACAACGTTGATGGACGTGTGGTGTGACTTGGTTTGTTCCTTTTTTTTCTTTATCTATCTCGTCGAAATAATTCCATAATTCCCCTGACCCACTTCCCATAGTAGTAGAGCAATGAAAATTGACACAGTTATTAGTCTTTCTCTACATAGGAACCACCCAGAGTTATGCATTTCTTCCATCGTTTGATACAGCTCTGGAAACCGTCTTTGTAGAACACCCCAGGTTGGTCCTCCAACCACGACGTGACTTCAGAAATCAAGGCTGCATTATCTGGGAAAAGCTTTCCTTTCAAAAACAACCTCATGGCTGGGAAGACATGAGTCAGAGGGTGCAAGGTCAGGAGAGTAGGGAGGATGGAGGGGGATTTAATAACCACACAACCATGCTTCCGATCTGGCGACATGCGAGTTGTGGACTGGGGCGTTGTCCTGCAGGAGGAGGGTAACTTTGCTGATTTTGCCCCGCCTCTTGATTTTGATAGCTTTCCTTAATTTTCTCAAAAGTGAATCATAATAGGCTCCTTTAATTGTGGTACCCCTTGCCAGGAAATCTATCATCACTACTCCGTCCTGGTCCCAGAAGACTGTGAGCATGACCTTGCCTGCAGAGGGCTGCGCCCTTGCCTTCTTTGGAGGTGGTGAGTCCAAGTGCTTCAACTGCATTGACTGGGCTTTGGACTCTGGATCATAGTGATGGATCCAGGTTTCATCCTGTGTAATCAGTTATTTGAAAAACTTTGACTCATCTTCTTAGCACATCTCCAAATTGATCGTCGAGCACTCAACGTGTTCTCGCTTCAGGAATGGTGTGAGTAACCTGGGAATCCATCTGGCAGACACCTTATGCATATGCAAATGGTCATGAATGATAGTTTCCACAGACCCTGTACTCATCTTGACATCTTAGGCTATTTGGCGAATAGTAATGCACCGATCTTCCAAAATGGCAGCCTCAACTTGACAGACAGATGCCTCATCAATGGCAAAAGGGGGGGGCGACCAGGTCTGGGAGCTGTTTCCACAGACCTCCGGCCATGTTTGAATTCACGATGCCAGCGTTTTACAAGGTCATATGATAGGGCATTATCACTATAAGTTTCTTTCATTTTATCAAAAGTCTCCTGTGGTGTGCGTACTTTCAAATACAAAAACCGGATCACTGCTCGACATTCATCAGGCTCCATTTCACACCTGATTCGTTTCAAACACCTGTAAAACAGAAACCACAATTAGTTCAGAGCTATATTTGCCACATAACCCATAGAGATATAAATCATTGCACATGCAAAATTTCAGCTAGATCAAACAATTGGAAGTGGGTCAAGGGCATTACTGATTGCACTCCCCAATATATATATATATATATATATATATATATATATATATATATATATATATATATATATATACTAGCAGAAGTACCCGTCGTTGACTGGGTTCAAAAACAGACTACAGAAAATGGGCTGTGATTGATAAAAGTATGATAGGTTATGAAAAGGAGGGGGTTGTAAGAAGATAGGTTTTGATACTCAAAAATGTTACCCTAAGCAAGATATGATGAAACTAAAGATAATTTTCGCGAAAATATATTTTTTATATCAACTTTGTTTCCATTCGTAGCCAAGAGTGAACAACAAAATGATGGTTCCTTACTAAGAGAAAATATTATATATATAATAATATAAATATACAAGAAATAAATGTTCCCATAGTCAATAAAAGTTACTTTTATGGTAGAAAAGTTCATTGGTTTGTATTTTTAAGTAGTTTGTAATTTTTTTTTTTTAATTCACGAACCGGTTAAAAAAAATCCAAATGGCAGCGACTTTGAAATGGAGAGCCCCGTTTTCAATTTGATAGAGGGGCACCTGAGCATTCTATGTTAACAATTTAAGAGAGTTCCATCAACGTAAGGGATATTTATAAACATATTCTAATGTTTGCCGTTATTTTGTGCTTGAGGAACATTCGATTATGGCATGTGTATATAAAAATTCATTTAAGGAGTTATCGCCTCATATTTCGTTTTAATTTTGGTTCGCTGAAATTATTTCAAGTAAAAAGCATTAAAAACTATTTCAAAACAAAAGCAAAACATGAACTGAACTTTTATTGACTATAGTAACATTTATTTCTTGTATATTTATTTTTCGGGTAGTCGTTTGCTTGCTTTTCTACTAAACACTCTTACTAAATAATATCGACGACATATCGAAAAACAAAGAAACAAAAACAGTTTTGAAAAGTAATGAAGCTTTACTTACTTTAGTAAAATAATCCAAAACAGCAAAATGGGATATTAAAAAAGTAAACACGTAATTACTTTAGTTTTTTAAAGCAAAGAATCGATATAAGTATGAATAAGAAGAAAATGGCGCTCTTTTCAAGCAGAGCAGCTTCGTTTCAGTTTTACAGTATTGAACGGTGTAGTATTGAGCCGTCAGATTCAGGGTTGTACTATTGTAATATAAAGAACACGCAGAAAGGGTTGTAATCAACTGAATTCCTTCTTGTACACTGACGAAAAAAGCTTATACAGATATGATGCAAAATCAAAATAAAAAGGTTATGTAAATGTTTTTAAAAAGACACGTAATCACGTAAGCATATTTTTTTTCTTTTGACACAATAACAAGTAACGTTCTTATTTTTTATTATCTATTTATCTATTTACGAAAGAGTGCCACGTTCAAGTGGAGAAGGACAAAAACAGAGTTATGCAAAATTTGTGTCGAGAATTGTCTAAAGTTTCGATTTTTTTTTTGGGGGGGGGGCTTTCAATTTAATCAGAACGTGAATTCATGAGGTGAATTTATTCGACATAATATGATTCGACTCAAAAATAAATAAATAAAAGCTAACGTGAATTAAGATTAAAGTTAAGGTGTTATTGTGGACCCTCACCCCTTTTTAAAAATCTTGTTAAACTTTGTGAGATATTTACATTCTATGGAGGTCAGGCGCGAACGAACACCCAATAATTTTATTATACCATATTTCTTCTAACTGAAACATAATTATCAAAGTATACTTACACAAATAGATGTGAAAAGTATTTGTTAAAGTTTGTGCCATATTTCCATGGAGTACAGGCGTGGGCGCAGACACTACAATTTTATTATACCATACCTATTTAAGTTGAAACATACTTATCAAAGTATTATTATGTACATCTATATTTAAAAAAAACCCTTGTAAACGTTTTTTTTTTCATTTTTTATTTCCATACTTTGGGTAGACAGGCGCGAACAGAGACCCCACAATTTTTATGAACCACCGTTCTGCCAGATCAAACATATCCATTCCTGATCCTCGATACATCTTCAATCATTATATGTAATCAGTTTTCTAAAATAGTCAACCATATAGGAGCCTATTCGTGATCAGACACACACACACACAGACGTTCAGCTTTATATATATATATATATACAGGGTGACACAAAAAAACAAAAACAAAATGGAGGCCATCTAGAACGTATGGTTTAGAACGGAGAAAAAATGCCAAAGACCCTAGTGTTTTGATGTAATGTTTTCAATATGGTAAACTAGTTACGGCCAAAGTTTCATTTCATTCGGACAAAACACTAAGAAACAGGGCCTAATTAGAGTTGACCTCCGTTTTTTTTTTGGGGGGGGTCACCCTGTATATATATATATATATATATATATATATATATATATATATATATATATATATATATATATATACATATATATATGAGAATAATAGAAATATATATATATGTGTGTGTGTGTGTGTGTGTGTGTGTGTGTGTGTGGAATAATGTGTCTTTAAAACTATGTTAAACGAACTCATCTCCAACATTATTCTGAATTCAGTCTCCAAAAATCTTTAATCAATCTTGCAATTGTCCACCACTTCCTTAATTCTAACCTTATTTCTTATCGTAAATATGTATTTAGCCCCATCTATTGCGCCAATCCTTACTGTCATATCTGATCATCTATACCTTTTTGTGCCGTTCTTATTTTTAGTTCTGCTTACTTGTCGGATTCTGAGAGATTTCCGGACTCAACGATTTCCTTACTTATTATTAGGGCTAAGACGACAGCATGTTCTTTTCATTGTTTGGACTCTCGAGTGTGTATCCGTGGATATCTTATATGTTTTTATATAGAGTGATGTGGTTCTAGGTTGATTAACTGTGTTTAACTGTGTCGGATATATACACGAGAGTGAAAACAATAAAAAAGAATATGCTGTTGTCATAGCCCTAGTTATTATTTAGTCACTAAAAGTTTTCAGACAAGTCGTTACCATCGATTGCTCGTTGATATAAACCAGTAGTAATTCATTGGAGTTTGAGACACTAAAAGTATCTCCTGATATCCAGCACTTCCCGCCTTCTTCGATAACCATTGCAAGTCATTTTGTTTTATCACAACTAGTGACGATTCTTATATTTTCTCGATTTCGATATCTTTAGCGATTTCAATTCTGATTCTAAAAGTGCCTAAAAACGTAGAATTTTCGTTTATAGAAATGGGCGTTCAGTGGAGAGTCTTCATCAATATTTAAATGTAGTTTTAATCTTTTCTTTTAAATTTTACGCATTCCTTAATGATTTCTCTTTTTGTGCCATATCAAAGATTTCGATACACTGTGAGATTTTGCTTGAATAAAATAAGATTCAAACAAAGAAACAAACAGAAACAATGACTAAAAGAACCATTTTTAGCATCGGAAATTAGACTAAAAAAATTAGATTCCGATACCAATACTGATACCCTCAGCAGTCCCTATTTATCTGATTTCGCAATTCTGATTCATATTAATGGTTTCAAAACTAATCATAACAGCTGTTTATCATTAATTTTTTTCACTGGGATCTACCAATAGTTTTTTTTTGGGGGGGGGGATTTTTGTTCGGATAAGTCTTTTAAAACTTCTAGTGTACTACACGATATCGGAAGTACACAGTTATCACCGGTAAATAATGGTTGCTCTTTCCTAATGCAATATAAAGTGCGTTAACATATCAGGTTGACAAGAAAGTGCTTGCAGTTTTTAACTTTAAAATTGAGATGAATTCAGAAGAACATATCTTTGCTCAAACAAAAATTTATTGAACAAAATCAGCACCATCAAAGTCAACACACTTTTGCCAACCTAAAACAAGTGTATTTATGCCAGTAACGTAAAAATCTTACGTTCTGGTGGCGATGAAGTTGCTGAAGGCGTTTTCGATATCACTTAGGTTTTGGAAGCATAAAATTTGCCGAGATGCTAGAAAAAGTGGTAGTCAGTAAATGATAGGTCTGAAGAGTATGGCGGATGAGGCAGATTTTCGTAACCGAATTCTATTAGCTTTTGCAAAGTCGGTTTAGCAATATGCGGGCGGGCATTGTCGCGGAGGAGAATTGGGGCTTTTCTGTTGACTAATGCTGGGTGTTGTTGTTGAAGTTTCTAATGCATGTCATCTATTTGTTGACAGTACTTCTCTGTTTTAATCGTTTTGTCTACATTTAAAACCCGGTAATGGACGAGACGGGTCGCAGACTACCGAACAGTCAGTATTACCTTCTTATGATGCAAAATTGGCTTCAGGAAGTATCGTGGAGCTTCGTCGGCGTCTAACCACTGAGCTGAGCGTCGCCTGTTGTCGTAAAGAACCCACTTTTCATCGCAAGTCACGACCCTGTCGAGCAACGGGTCGTTCTTGTTGCGTAAAAGAAGGGAAGCTGACACTTTGTGACGGCGTTTCTTGTGATGGTCGTTCAATTCGTGAGGCACCCATTTATCAATTGTTTTTTATCTTTCCAATCTTGTTTAAGTGGTTGGAAATCGTCGTATACGTTAGGTCTAATTCAGACGCAAGTTCTCGGAAAGTTGTGTCTTTATAGGAATCGACTAAGGCTCTTAATTGAACGTTGTAAACATCTGATGGGCGACCACTTCGCGCATCATATTCACGAAATTTCTTAAACCACCATTGCGCTATGCGTCCGGTAGTTGTTCATGGGCCAGACAATTCCTTAATGTCGCGAGCTGATTCAGCACCATTTCGGCCCAGCTTAAATTTAAATAAGAAAATTGTGCGAATTTGTTTTTTATCCATTTTGTACTCAACGTTCTAAAATGAAGATATAATTGTTTCAAAACTATTTTAATTTAAACGATCAAATAGAGCGAAACACCCTTTAAAATTATGTATAAAGTAAAGTTATTATAACGAAAACTTATATGAAAATACATCATTTAAAATCAAAATTAAAAATCCCGCAAGAACTTTCGCGTCAACCTAATACCCTTTCGCTTCGCTTCGCGACAGATACACACATATCTACGGGTCGTTGTGATTCAGTCGGATAAATCTTTTGTTTTGCGTGTAGTAATGGCGAACATAACGACTAAACGCGAAGTTAGGGGTAGACCAGGGGACGAATAGGACGATAGAAGGCACGGAAGATGGAATGGGAAGGAGGGATTTTTCTGAGCCACGTTTTCGCCCACCCCTATACAACTACCGGCTGTCGAACCCCCAAACCTGATCTGACCTCTCATCTTCCCTGGTATCAGTGTTTCTCCGCCCTGAGTGATTTTGTTACCTCCATCTTGTTTTGATGTTAGGTACTCAACCGATTCACAAAGATTAAAGCGGAATTCTTTCGCTAATTTGGAAATCCGGATCTTTGGACTCAAACTTGTGCGGATACAAGGATGAAAACAAAACTACTGCGTGAATTTTGAGGAGGGGATAGAGGGGGCTTATGGGAATTGGATGATTCTGCTTTCTTTAAATGCAATCACAGAATGAGAGCCTGTTTACTTGCCTCTCCACGAGGGCAGAATTAGACAGAAGTTCGGGTTTTCTTTAGGTGGAAAAAATGTAGGTCCCAAATAGAGGGTAACCCTAATTAGGACAAATATTCAAATTTGCTCAGTCTAGACAGATTTCTTTCTCACTGACATAGGACAGAATATATATTAAACTTTGATCTCAGCCCCAAAACTAGAAAATGGAAGGTAATGTGATACAGATTCTTAAAATATCCAATAAGAAGAAGAGGGGAAAGATGTAAGCATTAGTGGGGTAGTATCTAAGACGTAAGTAATTTATTATTATTATTATTAGTAGTAGTAGTAGTAGTAGTAGTAGTATTAGTAGTAGTAGTAGTAGTAGTAATAAGAATGATAACAATAATGACAACTGTAATAATAACAATAACAATAACAGCAATAATATCAGCAAAAATAGTGTAATAATAAAATAACAATAAGAATGACAACAATAATAATAATACCAACAAAACAGCAACAACAACAACAACAATAAAAAATAACAACAACAATAAAAATAAAAACACCAATGATGATATCAATTACAACAGCGATAATAATAATAATAATAATAATAATAACTACAATAGCAATGATAACAGCAATAATAATAACAATAATAATAACTAAAATATTAGCAACAACAATAATAATAACAACAATAATAATAAAACAATAATAATTATAACAACAATAATAATAATAACAATAATAATAATAACAACAACAATAATAATAATAATAATAATAATAATAATAATAATAATAATCTCCATATATAATGGAATGACTGCAGAAGGGGTCCCTGTTTTTCTTTTCTAAATATTTAGTCCTACCACTCTTACTAGTTGTCACTGGGCAAAATTTACACATTTCACGGATTCTATGATTACACCGACTGTAACTGTCTCATGCATACATTACATAGACCTAACACAATCTTTCTAATTTCCGATTCAGAATTATCAAAGGCTCCCTTCACAATAATCCGTCCATTCTGATTGGTTGAGCTCTGAAAATTCTCATATTCTAGAATACAGTTGTTCACTTTATGAACGAACGCTTACTAACATTAAAATATGGCGTCACTAAGAGACATATTATTTCGCCCAGCGTCAACTTAATGCATAGGTAATTTCATTTATGTAAGATGAAAAGATAAAAAAGAGAGGAAATCCCGAAACGAACGTTAAATATCCGTTTACTTGCGTTCTTATACAAAGTTCAAAACAAGCTGCCAACTATAAGAATCTCTTTCGTCGTCGTCGTCGTCGTCGTCGTCGTCGTCGTGTTCCTCAAAACAACAGAAAACATTACACAACCCTTGAAATCGAGTTTTTAAACCATTAAAGACACTACGATATTCTTCTTCTTCTTCTTCTTCTTCTTCTTATTATTATTATTATTATTATTATTATTATTATTATTATTATTATTATTATTATTATTATTATTATTAGAACGTGTGTACCGACCTTGTCCGGTGCAAGTATGTCCGCCACTTCACCTGTAAAAAAAACACTACGGTCGCTAGTGGGAGCCACTTATGGCCCAGTAAATTTAATGTACTGTGCCGAAGTAACAACGTTAGTATCTATAAACTCATTCTTAACATGGGGATTTGATTATGTTCTTTAATTATTCTATGCTTTCACCTAATGTGTTAAATAAATTTAGGGTAGTGTGGCCCATTAGATAGCAGTTGTTACCGTCCGCCTGTAACGTATAATGAAAATAAAAGAATGAACTAAAAATTAATTATAACCTAGTACGTTTATTCCGGAAAGAACATTGTTATTTTATTATTATTATATTTTTGTTGTTATTATTGCTTTTTTTTTTTTTTTAGATTGGTGATGTTTCAAACCGGCACATTTCATATGCATTTATATATTGAGGAGTTTAACTCCTAAATATTTGCGTCTTTTATACTGAATAAACACATTAAAAACAATTTTTTTAAAATACGGAAGTTTATTTGTTATTGTATCTCTTTCATGCGATTTGTCGACATTTCTAGGTTTTCTGGTATTATGATAATGAATATCGCATGTAAAACTGTCGCCGACAAATAGTTTTTATATAACATCGTTATGCTTCTGATGGCCATCCAAACAACGCACGTGCACACATTGTTTGGCTTATGGCAAGACTATTTATCAGCGACAATTTTACATGTTTTATTCGTTTACAGACAACCTGAAAACCTACAAATGTCGTCAAATTAAGGTGAATGTTAAAGGGGGTAGAAAAAAAAATAATTTTTTGGAATCTTGAACATTACCATTGTTAATCCTTTATAGACATGGCTATATTGAATATATTAACTCTGGACTAAATTGAAGAGGTTAGCTTCTAAATATTTGCGTTTTTTTTAGTTATTATGCAAAAAAAGGAAGATTAGTGAACAAAATAAAACGAACTTATTTTGTGCCAACAATTTATATTTCTGCAATTTATTTCTTTTAATAAAATTCCGTCATTTTTTTTTTCAGAACAAACTGTCATAAAACGACGTGATTATTTTGAAGCTAAACGCTTCAATATATAAAGATATATGAAATGTGTCGGTTTAAAATACCACTAATCTACACAAGCACACACAAAAATAACAATAATGGCGTATAAAATACATGAATATTTATATATTTACACACAGGCTCTTTGTTTTATTTTTCAATTTTGCTTTTTTGTTTGTGTAAATCTGGTTATTGTTATCAATTTGGCCTCGTTGGACTTTTTTCAAAAGATTTGGCTTCAAATATTTGGAGAGTCCGGCAACCCAATTAGAATTAACTATTGTGCACGTTTACCCTTTTAGGACCTTTAAAACATACATAACTTTTTAATAGCAAAATAATTTAAAACAAGAATTGGTGGATCTTTAAAATGCTGTCCGTACTATTGACTTTTATTTTTCAATTATTAGAAAAAAAATTTAAGCGATTATCAGCGCTTACATGCTTGAATTTGAAAGTATAACGTTCTACTAGAGTGACCACTCACTTTTCGGCAACTCCCGTTATTAGTGCTGCCACTAGCATTTAGTTTTTTTTTCCTTTTCAATTTTTCGCAAAGTTCTACGGTGCTTATAGATTAAACGCTTAGCTTTCGCATTACCAAAATACCCTGGAAAAACTATATACACGTTTGGTAATTGTCTGTATTTTTGAGATGAGGTGTTTTCATTTATTGAGATTTTCGGACTGAGACTTTCTCATCTTGGTTGTTATAGCCACAACGTTTCGGCCGTTTTGCCCTCCGGCCTTCATCAGGTGTTTTGTATCGAACTGGGCAACCGTTTGTTAGGAGCCTCGAACCCAACCCTTTATTATCTTAGTGACATATGGCCGAGTGGTCCTAGACGTTGTATCAAAGTTTACAGTTACCCAAAAGTGCTGAGTTCAATCCTGAACGAAGGCAGTGAAAAGTAACATTCAAAACAGAGAATCAGCAACTATGTCCCAGAGCCTAGCTGGAGTGCGAACACGGTACCCCCGTAATAATAATAATAAAGGGTTGGGTTCGAGACTCCTAACAAACGGTTCCCCAGTTCGATACAAAACACCTGATGAAGGACGGAGGGCGAAACGGCCGAACGTTGTGACTATAACAACCAAGATGAGGAAGTCAGTCCGACAATCTCAATAAATAAATACATACACATTACCAACAGAACAGGGAAACATTTAACAGCCAGGGGTAGCATTAACAACTGTCGTGGGAAAAATTGTGCGTTCCATATATTAGATCGTCATCATTACAAATTGATCCTCGACTATTACAGGCATTAATAATACTACCTTAAATTTATTTTTTAATCTGAGAATTAAGCCTTCACTCGGCCGGAAAAAAATACGACGAATTTAAAAACGAAACATTTCAAGACTACAGGAATCATTGCTTAGGCCCGCCACAGTGTTTTTTATTGTTTCTTTTCCTCTTGATACAATGTTCTTTCCGGAATAAACGCACTAGGTTATAATTAATTTTTAGTTCATTCTTTTATTTTCATTATACATTACAGGTGGACGGTAACAACTGCTATCTAACAGGCCACACTAATCTACATTTATTTGCCATATTAGGAGAAAGCATAGAATAATTATAGCCATGTTAAGAATGGGTTTATCGATACTAATGTTCTTACTCCGGCACGGTACATTCATTTTACAACGCCAGAGGTGACTCCCGCTAGCAACCGTAGTTTTTTTTTTTTTTTTTACATGTGAAGTGGCGGACATACTTCCACTGGACAATGCAGATATACGGGTTCTAATAATAATAATAATAATAATAATAACAACAATAATAATAATAATAATAATAATAATAACAACAACAACAACAATAATAACAACAACAACAATAATAATAATAACAATAACAACAATAACAATAATAACAATAATAATAACAACAATAATAATAACAGCAACAACAACAACAACAACAATAATAATAATAATAATAATAATAATAATAATAATAACAACAACAATAACACAATCATACTGACCGACTCTACGTGAAAAAGAAAGGAGGCAGAAGAGAATTAGTAAGTATAGAAATTGTATAGATTGCACACACACACACACACACACACACACACACATACACACACACACACACAGGTTGACCAAAAAAACAAAAGCTACATAGAGGCCATCTAGAACATATGCTGTAGAACGGAGAAAAAAAAGGGCAAAGACCCTAGTGTTTTGATGCGATGTTTTTAATATAATAAATTAGTTACGATTAAAGTTTCATTTCATTCGGACAAAACACTAAGAAACGGGGCATAATTAGAGTTGGGGCCCGTTTTTTATATACACAAAACGAATTAGAAAAAATACATAATCTAGAAGAAAGGCTAATGATACAGCAAGAGACATAATGTTTGTTTTTCAATTTTCTTATCAATTTGTTTAAGCTAGGTAGAGGCATTCTACCGGATGGTCTATATTCAATCGTAAACTCAGATAACCCAACTAAGAGATCTTTTTAAAGATTCTGACCGTCCCTTTAAGTGGAAATTGTTTGAAACTCTCTTGTTTACCGGATATGTCTACCAGGTAATTTTTTTCTAAAACGTTCTTCATCTATCCAGTAGCTCATATAATTACAGGAATGACAGAGATCTTCCGAAGATTTTGTTTTCTTTTTATGTCACGCATAGAACCTTGGTATTTCGTTATCTTTTCCCTCCTAGTTCAACCCACCATCATTAGGGACACTAATTTTTCCCTCTTGGTGAATCCAGCATCATTGAGGACACTAACTTCTACTAAGATTGCTTCTTCCTCTTTCTTGTCCCATATCACACTGTCAGGTTTTATGGCTCCGTTTTTTTGGGGCGGGGAGGGGGCGGGTATATGTAGCTGTAGAAATTGGTATTTTCATAGTGAATGGTGTATAACTTATTTGCAACTGTTTTTCTGGTAAACCTGTTATGGGCTTAAATGGTAATAAGCGAAAGCAACACAGGACTTTTAGGAAAACACATGTATTAACATATATTACAGGCAAAGTGAGTCGAAAAATACCATTCCGCAACTGTGGGCGTTTTCACACGACCTGCTTGGTCGCGTGGCAATCTCTGACTCCAGGCACCGGAAGTGACGTCACCAGAGGAAGGGACGTCATGAGATAGTCCATTAATCCCATGAAGGGGCGTCTCCAACATATATGTTCTCAGGATTTGCGGCTGCATTAAACATTCGGCATTTTACAGATGCTCCAGTGGAAATATTTACACACGCTATTGTGTGGCATTGTATAGAAGCCGTCCCCCAGCAGAACCTTAGAGTTGGGTGTCAGGTGGCTCACACTCTTTTCTTCTGTGTGGCAGAACCTGCATTTTATGTCATTGCTGAGACCGCTCACTGACTAAAAAGAATTAGTCATTAAGCCTTGATCTTGATCAGTCGTTATAATCCTCTCCAGCTCGAAGTGGAGCGATCCGCTCTTCATCCAGTCTTTAGGGCCTACCTTATCTATATAACCCTGAGTGAATTCATCTAATGAATTCTTGGCACAC
This sequence comes from Euprymna scolopes, assembly GCF_053919585.1. NCBI lineage: Eukaryota > Metazoa > Mollusca > Cephalopoda > Sepiida > Sepiolidae > Euprymna > Euprymna scolopes. The sequence continues at coordinate 48,161,163 of NC_136511.1, read as the reverse complement.
TCTTGGTTGGCTCATTCTTTCAACATTTTTTTTCAGTTTTTATTTATTTTATTTATTTTTTTTTTTTTTGCAATGGAAGTTCTTGCTTTATTTTTGCCGACTTTTTCAGGCTATTTCCGTAGCAGACATCTTGTCTAAATGTGTCTCATTTACAAGACAGTCTGGTCTAAACTTTTCGGTGAGTTTCGTGATGGAGGTTATTCTACTGACTCTTGTTTCGTGATGCTCGGTCACCATTTTGAGGCTTAAGTTTTGAGAGCTCATCAGATATGGTCCGGTGATTACGATAGTTGCACAATGCTCACCAACATGAACAAATCAATGAGCAGCGAAATGAGAAACGTAAAATCGAGAAAAACATTTATAATAATAATCATAATAATGATGATAATAATAACCATGATAATAATAATAATGATAATAATAATAATAATAATAATGATGATAATAATAATAATGCTACTAATAATGATGATGCTAATAATTATGATACTAATTATCATAATAATAATGATTATAATAATAATAATAATGATAGTAATGATAATGATAATAATAATAATAATAATGATAATTATTATATTATTGTTAATAATAATTATAATAATAATAATAATAATAATAATAATAATAATAATAATAATAATAATGAAGAGGAGGGGGAGGAAGAAGAAGAAGAAGAAGGAGGAGGAGGAGGAGGGGGAGGAGGAGGAGGAGGAGGAAAAGAAAGAAAGAGTTAGAAAAGACTTGATGTACAACACCGAAATAATAATTACCGCAGCAAGAGACACTGAAAAAAAAACACAGAAAACTGAGAGGCAAATAAGACAAGAAAAAAACGGCAGAGAAAAGTTACATGGCTGTTATATAGGGAATGATAAACGATGAAACGAACGAAAACACTTAAACGTGGCCAAAAAAAAGAAAACCTAAACAGAGAAACTAAATCCCTAATAACATCCACACATGATACCGCGAATAGAACCAATCATATCAAAGCAAATATCGACAAAAGAAAATGTAAATGCAGACTTTGTGGACAAAGAGACGAAAAACAAACGACATAACATGCAAATATAACAAACTAGCCCCAAATGAATATAAGAATAGACGGGTTTGTATTACTGTACACATAGATTCGAAAAAGTTGTCAAAAAACAAATATATAACAAATAAGTGTTATCAAAGACAAGATAAGTTACTTTCTACCAAACTGAATATATTTTTTTGTGTTTTTATTCAATGTAACATGCTTATTCAGCTCGAAAAGCATACAGTGTTTACCGATGTATTGGAAAATTAACAATGGCGCCCGACTCTGTCTTTAACACGGTAAGTTCGGGAAAAGGTGTTATAAATAATAAACTAGACAAAATACTGTTAGAAACTCGCTCAATATATGTTACCGTGACATAAGTTGACATATATTCTGTGGTTTTTTAATAGTATTTTGTCTAGTTTATTATTTATAACACATTTTCCCAAAGTTATCGTGTTAAAAAGAGAGTCGGGCGCCATTTTAAATTTTCGAATACATCGGTAAACACTGCATGTTTTTTCGAACTGAATAAATATGTTACATTGAATAAAAACACAAAAAATATATCCAGTTTGATAGGAAAGTAACTTATCTTGCCTTTGATGACATTTATTTGTTATATATTTGTTTTTTTGACAATTTTTTCGAATCTATGTGTACAGTAATACAAAGCCGAATATACCATATCAAGTAGGGAAGGCAGTACACTTGGAATTATGCAGACAACTGCACCTTGAACACTCTGACAAATGACACAAGTACAACCCGGCAGCAATAGTTGAAAATGAAAGTCACAAAATCCTATTGGGTATGGGCGTACAAAAAGATAAACCCATCCAAGCAAGAAGACCAGATATCATAATAGTTTACAAGAAGGAAAAGTCCTGCCAGATCGTAGATTTTCTCGTTCCAGCAAACCACAAAGTGAATATCCAAGACAGAGAAGAAGTGTGAATACACAGAGCTGTCTAAATAAAGAGCTGAAAGGTATCTGGAAGATGATGAAAGTGAAAATAATACCAATAATAGTGGGAGCACTAGGAACAATCCTGAAAAACTCTGACAAAGAGTGGGGGAGATTAGAATCCAAGGAATGGCTTAAAATATACAACGGATAGCATTAATGCAAATGATTGAAATAGTAAGAAAACCTATAAGAAAAATATATGATTTACGGGCCCAAGACGGACATGTAGAAATTGCGACAAAAGTAAAACTCATAGAAATATCACATTATTTTATATTTTTCTCTGCCATTAAAAAGTTTGTTTAAATGATTTCATTAAAAGTTTTTTTAATTAT